>NW_025966485.1:0-40228 GCF_021869965.1 Rhincodon typus
AAAGTAGATGGAAAGGCAGATTGCGAGAGGGACACTAACAGTTAACTGACAGATAGTGATAGGTTAAGTAAGTGGTCAAAAAATTGGCAAATAGAGTATATTGTGGAAAAATGTGAAATTGTTCATTTTGACAGGGAGAATGGAAGAATAGACTCTTACTTAAATGGAGAAAAACTGTACAAAGCTGCAACACAAAGGGGCTTGAGGTTACTTGTGCATGAAACACAGAAAACTAGCACACAAGTGCAGCAGGTAATCAGGAAGGTTCATGGAATGTTGGTTCTTATTTCAAGGGGATTGGAGTATTAGAGTTGGTAAGTCTTATTGTAACTGTATAAGGTGATGGTGAGACCACATCTGGAGAACTGTGAACACTTTTGGCTCCCTTATTTATGTAAAGATATAATTTCATTGGAGGCAGTTCAGAGAAGGTTAACTAGGATGATTGTAGAATCATAGAAACCCTAAAGTGTGGAATCAGGCTATTCAGCCTATCAAGTCCACACTGAGCCTCCAAACAGCATCCCACCCAGATCCACACCTCCCACCCTATCCCTGTAACCCTGCATCTCCCATAGCTAATCCACCTAACCTACACACCCCTGGACACTGTGGGGAAATTTAGTATGACCAATCCACCTAGCCTGCACATCTTTGGACATGGGGAGGAAACCAAAGCACCTGGAGGAAACCCACGCAGACACGGGGAGAATGATCCCCAGTATGCAGCAACTGTCTTTTGAGCAAAGGTTGAATGGGTATGGACTCTATATGTTGGAGTTTAGAAGAATGAGAGGTGATCTAATTGAAACATATAGGATTCTTAAGAGGCTTGACAACGTAAATGCTGAGATGATGTTTCCTGTCTAGGACCAGAGTTAGGAGGTGCCAATTGAATACTGAGATGAGGAGGTATTTCTTCTCTCAGAGGGTTGAGAGTCTTTGGAATGCCCTTTCCCTGTAACCTTTGATTTCCCTCCTGATCAAGAATCTATCTCTCTGTCTCAGCCTTAAATATACACAAAAACTCTGCCCCCACAAGTCTCTGTGGTAAGCTTGTCATTCCCTGTCTCATGCTGAAGGCTACAGGGAGCTAGTTAGGATGTGAGAGGAGCAAGGGTGGTGTAGGCACTAACTAATCCGCCCATGACTGGGACCAAGGCAGGGGAAAACTTCTGGAAACCTGATGAACAGTGTAGGCTTCAATCTCAACAACAATGACTCAGCAAGAATCAGTAGAAATCAATCAGCACCAGACTTGAAAGTAGTTAATAATTCTTTCAAACAGCATCAGCAGGGAATTCCTGACTGCTGATACCCATGTATCCAGCGGTGCATAAGAAAGGGTGTTTGCTGAGGCATTGAAATGGCAATGATGGAGTCAAATCAATGTTGCACACTAAGGGCACAATTTATCTATTTTCACAATGCCAGCATGTGTTTCCCAAATGTCCACACTGCTGAGACCTGGCTCAGAAACCTAAATGTGCAAAATAGTGCACGTAAAACCAAAAATTCAGGTACTCAGCTGAATCTTGCAGCCTGTCATTCCAGTTCTTTTAATTTTTTCTTGGCTGCTGCCCCACTGGTAAAGCTGGCACATATTACACACCACTAGCTGCCTGAAGAACACCTTCTTAGATGTTGAGGAGGTGTTTGGTAACACATCTTAACAGTAGGATTAAGGTGTGTCATAGAGTCATAGAGATCTACAGCACAGATAAAGGCACGTTGGCCTATTGAGACTGCGCTGGTCAAAAGCAACCACCTAACTATTGTAACTCACTCAGAGATAGTAAGAACTGCCGATGCTGGAGTCAGAGGTAACACAGTGTGGAGCTGGAGGAACACAGCAGGCCAGGCAGCATCAGAGGAGCAGGAAAGCTGATGTTTCGGGTCGGGACCCTACACCTACCTATTGTAATCCTGTTTTCCAGCACTTGACCTACAGCATTGGCATGCAAGTGTCACACAAGAAGGTCTTTTAAAAATGGAGTACACATAACTCTCTGAACAGAAATAAATAACTTGTATATCAAGTAATGAACACACCTGAACATTAACGACAGTGGCACAACACACTTAAACATTTAAATACCCATGTACCTGATCTTGTTGTATAGCATTACAAAATGCTCAGACAGAAACACATATTGTGCTTCTGAATGAACAGATTCTATGGTGATTAATGACTCAAGCTGGCATATAGTATTATCGCACAGGTATGATTAGTGTCTAAAGAAATAAAGACTTTGCCTGACAAATAGCATGGAAAAGGTTTATTGAGTTCATGTGATGTTTCTATGGTGAATGCACCACTTTGAGCTGAATGGTGAAACAACGTCAGTGTAGAAGGTTTGCATAGTCTCAGAGGCAGTAAATACAGACCTTCAACACAGAAGTAGCACTACGGTTGGGAAGGAGCAGGGGGAGTGAAAGAAATACATAAAAGAGGTTCCACTTAAGATCATCTATTTCCCCAATATCATTTTCTGCCAGCAGCATATGACTTAGCTATAGCTCTTCTGGGGAAGATGACTATGGAAACAAAGTAATTTGCTGGTGTAGAAAATGGAAATATTTGTGCAAGTGAAAAAGTGCACATTTTTTGAAATCACAGTACTGAGGATACAAATTGAATCAAGAACAAAAATGGAAATTGTTGGAAAAACTTGGTAAAACTGCCAAATGGAGTTTAATTTGGATAAATGTGAGATATTGCATATTACAGACTTAAGAGTAAGGCCTTGGACAGTGTTATAAAACAGAGAGACCTGGGGGTGCAGGTTCATAATTCTTTGAAGTTAACATCACATATAGATAGGATGCTTAAGAAGGTGTTAAGCACCTTCATTGCTCAGACTCATGAGTATAGGAGTCAGGATGTTATGTTGAGGTTGTACAGGACACTGGAGTATTGTGTCCCGTTCTGGTCTCCCTGTTATAGGGAAAATATTATTAAGCTGGAGAACGTTCCGAGAAGATTTACCAGGATGTTGCTGGGAATGGAAGGTTTGAGTTAAAGGAGAGGGTGGATAGGCTGGGATTTTTTCACTGGAGTGTAGGAGGTTGAGAGGTGACCTGATAGAGGTTTATAAAATCATGAGGGGTATAGTTAAGGTGAATGGCAGATGTCTTTTCCCCAGGGTGGGGGATTTCAAGACGAGGAGGCATATTTTTAAGGTGAGAGGAGAAAGATTTAAAAAAAGACATGAGGGGCAATTTTTTTACACAGAGACTGGTTCATATGTGGAATGCACTTACAGAGGAAGTCGTGGTTTTGGGTACAGCTAAAATGTTTAAGACATTTGGATAAGTACATAAATAAGAAACGTTTGGAGAGATCTTTAATCCTTGTGTTTGTCGTAGAATGGCTGTGGGCCACCATGATTCCTAGTGATCTTAGGAGTCTTGTTGTCAGTCCCAATTTGTTCTTGATGTAGGGCAGTGTGGCCAGTGCATCAGGGCGTACTGTGTCCTCCTCTTGTTGTCTGTTTAGTAGGCATCTGCGGATGAAGTTGCAGGGATATCCGTTCATAGCGAGGATTTTGTATAGGTGCTCTTCCTGTTTCCTGCATAGTTCCGGAGTGTTTCAGCGGGTCCTGGCCCGTTTAAATAATATCCTAATGCAGCTTTGTTTGTGGGCATTGGGGTGGTTGCTATGGAATTTGAGGATTTGATCAGTATGGGTTGCTTTTCTGTATACTGAGGTTTGGAACTCCCATAACAGTGACAGGATTGGACAGAGTCAGCATGGACTTATGAATGAGAAATTATGCATGACAATCTACCCAATTCTTTGAGGATGCAACTAATAGAGTTGTTTTAGTTGTACTGGAACAGTTTTGCTAGGGGTGTGGCAAGTTCTGGAGAACAAATCCTCATAGCTACTTCTGGAATGTTGTCAGAGCCAATGTTCCCATTTCTTGATATCAGGTGGCATGAATCAAAATGGCTGAAAACTGGCATCTGTGACACTGGGATCTTTGTAGCTTTACAAGATCTTAGGTTCAACTATAATATCAACTCCTCTCAGACATGATAGCCTGCCACAAGAATCAATGACAAGCGAACTGTAACTGTATTATTTTATCTTCATCTGTACCCAAATCTGTGTGATAGTGAAAAATGAGCGAGTGGGCGGTTTTGTTTTAATCATCTAGGGTACATATGTGATAATAAATAACCTTGATTTCAAACTCACAAAAAGCTTGTTGGAAATTATTCAAACAGGAAAATCAGTCTGGGGGTAAGAAAACATATATCACTTACATACATGTACAACAAAGCACATTTTTATTCTGTTTTAACTATAGTAGGTGCAATGTGGTGTCGATTGGCTGGTAGATTGTTAGTCTTCTATGACATATTGTAATCTTTTGACTTAACCTGTTTATCTCTGTATATGATATAATTATATATAATTTACAATTTGTATATTGAGATTTAGTTTTTTAAAATGATCTTAATTCTAGTTCTGTCAAAATTATATAAAAGAACCACTGCCTATCAGCTCTTGTTTGGAGACACTTTATCCTATTATAAGTTTTCTCTTAAATTCACTGTGGTAGCTTATTGGGATACTTCCTAATTCTTTTCTAAGCGAGTGAAAATGTGAAATGTTCAATCGGATTAAACAGAAACCTGGTTCTAGACCACCTCAATTATTTTGAAACAGTAACAGAGTCTGTAATTTGAACTGAAAAAAATTTAAAAAAAAACCCTTTCAATTTCTTTGCACCTGCTGATACGTCTTGGGCCTTCATGTGTATGCTGCTGTTGCTATAGCTACAGTATCTTTGAAATGTCTGTTAACTGAATGGCTCTCTTATGCATGATTCAAAGCAGCTCACTGTCATTGTTGGCAATTTATTGGAATGAATGTCCAATTTTACTTTAATTTTCATAGAGACCTCTTTGTGTAGAAGTTACTTATCGCTATTCTCATCTGTTTCAATTGCAAAAAACGTAGTTTGACTAATTCTGGGTAGCATTAGTAGCGAACAGAAAGCAGAGCCTCAACGGGAAATGGTCTAGGGAGAAGACATAGGAGTACGAAACAAGAGGCGCCATTCGGCCCTTCAAGCCTGCACTGCCATTTAATAAGATCCTGGCTGATCCGATTTTAACCCCAAATCTACATTCCTGCATACCCCTGATATTCTTTTATCCCCTTGATAATCAAGAATCAACCTACCTCTGCCTTCAAAATATTTAAAGACTTTGCGTCCACTGCCTTTTGAGGAAGGGAGTTCCATACACTCAAGACTCAGTGGTGGTGGGGAGTTTCCTTATTTCTATCTTCAGTGGGCGATCCCTTATTTTTAAAACTATGACCCTTTGTTCTAGGTGCTCCTACAAGACGAAATGTCCCTTCAATATCTATCCAGTCAAGTCCCCTCAGGACTTTATGCATTTCAATTGAGTCACCTCTGGTAAAAAAAACCACCAGAGGATACAGGCCGAGCTTGTCAGCTTTTCCTTATAAGGCAATCCGCTCTTTCCATCCTAGTCTAGGAAGCCTTCTCTGAACTGCTTCCAACACATTACACACTATTCCAGATGCGGTCTCACCTATGTCTTGTACATTGGAAGCATAACCTTATAGAGACTCTTGCATTCAATTCCACACATAATAAACCACAACGTTCTATTAGTTTTCCTGATTACTTGCTGTACCTGCATACTAACCTTCTGCGATTCATGCAGTAGAACACCCAGATCTCCCTGCAACTCAAAGCTTTGCAACCTCTTGTCATTTAGACATTATGACTTTTTTTTTATTTTCTGCCAAAATGAACAATTTCATACTTTACCACATTGGGCAAAGATCTGGCAAATGGAATACATTCACTTAACCAATCTACTTGGGGATAAATGAGTGCTATTCTAGCTGGCAGTCAGTGACTAGTGGTGTGCCTCAGGGATCGGTGTTGGGACCGCAATTATTTACAATTTATACAGATGATTTGGAGTTGGGGACCACGTGTAGGGTGTCAAAGTTTGCAGATGACATTGAGATGAGTGGCAGAGCAAAGTGTGCAGAGGACTGTGAAACTGTGCAGAGGAACATAGATACATTGAGTGAGTGGGCAAAGGTCTGGCAGATGGAATACAATGTAAATAAATGTGAAGTCATACGTTTTGGTAGGAGTAATAATAAAAAGGATTATTACTTGAATGGTAAAAAGTTGCAGCATGCTGCTATGCAGAAGGACCTGGCTGTCCTTGTGCATGAATCACAGAAGGTAGGTTTGCAGGTACAACAAGTAATTAGGAAGGCAAATGGAATTTTGTCCTTCATTGCTAAAGGGATTGAGATTAAAAGCAGAGAGGTTATGTTGCAGCTGTACAAGGTGCTGGTGAGGCCACACCTGGAGTACTGTGTGCAGTTTTGGTCTCCTTACTTGAGAAAGGATGTACTGGCACTGGAGGGGGTGCAAAGGAGGTTCACTAGGTTGATTCCGGAGTTGAGGGTGTTGGCTTATGAGGAGAGACTGAGTAGATTGGGATGATATTCATTGGAATTCAGAAGATTGAGGGGGGATCTTATAGAAACATATAAAATTATGAAGGGAATAGATAAGATAGAAGTAGAGAGGATGTTTCCACTGGCAGGTGAAGCTAGGACAAGAGGGTATAGCCTCAAGATTAGAGGGAGCAGATTTAGGACTGAATTGAGAAGGAACTTCTTCACCCAGAGGGTTGTTAATCTATGGAATTCCTTGCCCAGTGGAGTAGTTGACACTACTTCAGTAAACGTTTTTGAAGGTAAGGTAGATTTTTTTTTGAACAATAAAGGAATTAAGGGATACGGTGAGAACGCGGGTAAGTGGATCTGAGTCCACGAAAAGATCAGCCATGATCTTATCGAATGGCGGAGCAGGCTCGAAGGGCTGGATGGCCTACTCCTGCTCCTAGCTCTTATGTTCTTATGTACTTCCCTTTGTAGGCTCCTTATGTCCTCTTCATAATTCACTTTCCCATTTTTCTTCTGCCTTTTAGCAAATTTAACTATCAAAGCTTGGGTCCCCTAGTCCAAACCATTTATGTAAATTGTAGAGTTCAGGGCCTTGAGGCTTAACACTTATCACATTCTGCCAGACTGAAAAAGACCTATTTATTCCTACTCTCTTCTACCTGTGCTGATATGTTATGCCTCAACACAGTGAGCTTTTATTTTCCATATAAATCTTTGACATGCAACTTAGAAAATGCCTTCAGGAAAGCTAAATACAATATACCCACCAGTTCTCCTTTACCTACAGCACAAGTTACTTCTTCAAAAACCAATAAGTTAGTTAAACATGATTTCCCTTTGACAATGGTGTCAGCTTTGCCTGATTATATGCTAGAACATCTTGAATAATAGCTTCTAATACTTGCCCTGTGACAGATGTCAAGTTAACTTTCCTGTAGTTTCCTGCTTTCTGTTTCCTCGTTTTGAATAAACATTAGATATTTTCCACCTGAAAGGAACCTTCCTGGAATCTGATGAGTTTTGGAAAATTAAAACCAGCACATCAACTATTTCACTAATTACTTCTTTTAAGACCCTAGGATGAAATCTCTCAGATCCAAAGACTTGTCAACATGCAAATGCAAGAATTTTCTCAGTGCTATTTCCTTGGTACTTGTAATTTTCTTGAGTTCTCCCTCCCTTTACGCTCCTGATTTACAGCCATTTCCAGAATGTTACTTGTATCAGAGTCATAGAGCTGTACAGCATAGAAACAGACTCTTCAGTCCAACTTGTCCACACCGACCAGATATCCTAGATTAATCTAGTCCCATTGACAGCATTTGACCCATATCCCTTCCTATTCAAATACCCATCCAGATTCTTTTTAAAAGTTGTAATTATACCAGCCTCCACCACTTCTTCTGGCAGCTTGTTCCACACACGCACCACCCTCTGTATGAAAAAGTTGCCCCTTAGGTCCCTCTTAAATCTTTTCCCTCTCACTTTAACCTATGCCCTCTAGCTTTGGACTTCCCCACCCCAGGGAAAAGACCTTGTCTAGTTACCCTATCCATGCCCCTCATGATTTTATAAACCTCTATAAGGTCACCCCACAGCCTTTGATGCTCCAGGGACAATAGCCCAGCCTATTCAGTATCCTTTCTAGTGCAGACTGACACAAAGTATCTGCTCAATTCACCTGCCATCTTTTTATCCTCCATTATTAATTCTCCAGACTCTCTTACAGTGTTAACTATTTTATAAATATCTGAAGAAATGTTTTCTATTTTTTATATTTCTGTCAAGTTCCAATCTTTCCCTTGTAATTCTTTGCTATTTTTAAGATATTCTGTCCAATCTTTGGCATGTCCCCTCTCTTTGCACACCATGTCTTTTCTGAGTTTGATACTGTCTTTGACTTCTTTTAGTTAACCGTGGATGGCAGGTTCAAATTTTTCTTATTTGGTGGAATGTATCTATTCAGCACTTTCAGCATTATCTTGATGGATGAACAAAAATTATTTTTGATAACAATCCATAAACATCTACCTCCATTCTTAGCCTGAGAAGCAAACCCATTGGCAAGATACCAAAACAGTCCATGAAGCTAATTTGTTCACAGTAAATAGATCAAATCCAATTTGCAGCATTAATAAAAATTGGATAGTTTTGGTTTTATAATTGCTGGAGTTACAAAAGCATTCACTTTCTTCCGTTATGGTCCAGTTCAGAGACATTAGGAGAAAATTTGAAGAGAAAGAATTGCTTGGTTTCCAGAGGAAACTTGCCAAAAATACATACATTGTTCTTTTTAAAGAAAACTGCTGAGTTATGTAAGTTTAAAAAAGAATTGGGTTAGTAGCCTCAAAATTGTTCAGGCACAGATGGAGCCTCTTTTAAATGCGTGATATCTGAATGGAAGGCAGTCCTATAAGTTTAAGGATGGGTGTATTAGTATGCAACGTCCAGGAGGGAACAAGGTTAACTTACTCAATTTTCTAATTTGCTTCCTTTGAGGAGGACGGGAATAACATGGATACTTGTTGAAAATCACTTCTCAATCTCGGGATGTTGGAAGGGATTAGAGTTCTAGGTAAGAGGTAGATGCAAGTTAAATTTAATTTCAATTCATCTTCCAAAACTGCTTTAAGAATTCAAGGACTGAGACTTATTATTAATTGTTCTCACCAGAAAACAATTCTCATTCGTCTTTTTGAAATTGCTTCTGCTAGAAACTGAGATTTATCTTAATTGGAAAAAAATCCAATAGATACTGATGGAAAAGTGACATATTTAAACATCAGATTATGATAAATAATACATCAAAGAAAGCATCTTCATTCAGATCTTTTGGTCTAATGATAGGTGTTTCCTTCTTTGCCCAACTTACCAAAAATCCGATTATTACCATTTGTGGATGGTTCATGTATCTGTAATTTAGTCTTTCATTTATTTGCATTTCATTTTCATATGATTTTCAAAGCTAGCAATACATGCAGCAACTGGAGTAAGCTAACTTCAGTTTACCAAGTCAAGCTATCAGATCATAGTCATACAGCATGAAAACAGGCCCTTTGGGTCCAACTCTACCACGGTGACCAGGTTTCCTAAACTGAACTAGTCCCATTTGTCTGCGTTTGGCCCATAACTCGCTAAACCTTTCCTATCCATGTACCTATCCAAACGCCTTTTAATTGTTGTAATTGTACATGCCTGTGCCACTTTGTCTGGCAGCTCATTCCATATAGGCACAACCCTCCGTGTGGAAAAAAATTGCCCCTCAGGTCCCTTTTATATCTTTCCTCTCTCACCTTAAACAAAAGCCCTCTAGTTTTGAACTCCCACTCCCTGGAGAAAAGACTTTGGGTATTCACTTTATCTATGCCTGTTGTGATTTTATAAAGCTCTATAAAGGTCACCCCTCAGCTTCCTAAGTGCCAGGGGAAAAAAATTCCAGCCTAGCCAGCCTTATAATTCAAACCCTCCAGTCTTGGTAATATCCTTGTAAATCTTTTTTGCGCCCTTTGCTGTCAAATAACATCCTTCCTATAGAAGGGTGACCAGACTTATATGCAATACTCCAAATGTGGCCTCATCAATGACTCGTACAGCAATAACAATACGTCCCAACTCTGGTACTCAATGCTCTGATGAAGGCAAGTGTGCTGAATGCCTTCTTCATCACCCTGTCCACCTGTGACGCCACTTTCAAGGTACTGCATCCCTAGGTCTCCCTGTTTAACAACACTTCCCAGGGCCCTGTGCAAGTCCTGCCTTGGTTTGTTTTACCAAAATGCACCACCTTGTATTCATCTAAATTAAACTCCAGCTACCATCCCTCAGCCCATTGGCCTAGTTGATCAAAGTCCCATTGCACTCTTAGATAACCTTCTTCACTATCCCCTGTACCACCAATTTTGGTATTATCCACAAACTTACTAACCATACCTTCTATATTCTCACCCAAATCCTTTATATAAATGATTAACAACAATGGACCCAGCACTGATCCTTATGGCACACCACTGATCACAGGTTTACAGTCTGAACAACAACCCTCCAACACCACCCTCTGTCGCCTACCATCAAGCCAATTTTGTATCCAATTGGCTAGCTCTCCTTGGATCATGTGATTTAATCTTACTAACCAGTCAACCATGTGGAACCTGGCAGAGGAAGAAAAGGCAAGGGCTGTTTCTATGGTTATTTCAAATTGCATTTGCATTACCTGCTTCCTTCAAATCAAGATCAAATATTCTCTCATTGAAACCAGAGTGAGAGCCAATTTGCTGAGTCATTCATGATCACCTTGTTTAACAGGTTGCTTGTTCCACAGGATGTTTCTTAAAAGAAAGCTTAAATCATCATTCTTTAGAAAAACTGCACTTTTGTAAATATTATTCTTCTACCTGGCATTTGGACACCTAAATTGCATGCAAATTCCTAAACATAACATCATGAAACATAATACATGACATTCATTCACATTTGGAAAAGAGTTGACTCATTAGGGATTGTCAGCATGGCTTTGTGTGGGGGAAGGTCATAAATTTTTTTGAGTTTTTTGAGGAAGCGACAAAGATGATTGATGAGGTTAATGAATGTTGTCAACATGAACTTCACTAAAGCATTTGACAAGGTCCCTCATGGTAGGCTGGTCCAGAAAATTAAGTCACATGGGATCCATGGTGAGTTGGTGGCAAGTTGGATACAAAATTGTCTTGATCATAGAAGACACAAGTGTGTTTCTCTGACTGGAGATCTGTGACCAGTGGTATTCTATAAGGATCAGTGCTGGGACCTCTTATTTGTAATATATGTAGGAGGTCGGATTAGTAAGTTTGCAGAAGACATGAAAATTGGTGGAGTTGTAGATAGTGGAGAAGGTTGTCAAAGGATGCTACAATGTAGATCAGTTGGAAAGTTGGCTGGAGAAATGGCAGATGTAATTTAATCTGGACAAGCATAAGGTGATACATTTTTTGAGGTCAAATGCAAGAGGAAAGTATACAGTAAATGGCAGAACTCTTAGGAGCATTGTTATGCAGCAGGATCTTGGGGTGCAAGCCCATTACTCCCTGAAAGTGGCACTGCAAATAGATAAGGTGGTAAAGAAGGCATATAGCATACTTGCCTTTACTGGTTGGGGCATACAGTATAAAAATTGGCAAGTCACGTTGCAGTTGTATAAATCTTTAGTTAAGCCACATGTGGAATAGCATGAGATAACAAGGTGTAGAGCTGGATGAACACAGCAGGCCAAGCAGCATCATAGGAGCAGGAAGGCTGACGTTTCAGGCCTTGAGCAGTTCTGGTTACCACACGATAGGAAGGATGTGAAGACTTTGGAGAGGGTGCAAAAGAGGTTTGCCAGGATGTTGCCTAGATTGGAGTGTATTAGGTGTAACGCGAGGTCAGCAAAACTAGATTGCTTTTGTTAGAGCATCAGAAGCTGAGGGTGAACTTGAAACAAGTATATAAAATTATGAGGGGCCATGGATAGGATGGATCTTGTGAGTCTATTGCCCAGGTTGGAAGTGTCAAATACTAAAGGACATAGGTTTAAGTTCGGGGGGGGGAAAAACTTAGAGATGTGTGAGGGAGAATGTTTTACAAAGAGGGTGGTAGGTACCTGGAATGCACTGCCAGGGGAGATGGTAGGTAGTAGATACGACTGTAATGTTTAAAAGGCTTTCACATGGACACATGAACGAGCTGGGACAAGTGGGATAAGAGGGATACAGGCTACACGCAGGCAGATTGGATTAGATTAGAATGGCATCATGGTCGATACAGACATGGGCCAAAGGGCCTGTTCCTGTGCTGTACTTTTCTACATTCTATTAAACTGAAATAATGTGCAACATTGAGAAGTTGAGGATTAATCAGTGACTCAAAACATTGCACACTGAATAAACTGCATGCTTGCATTTTGTTTCACACTTTTTGTAATCAGGTACAATAATTATAATGGTTTTTGAGAGCTTTAATATATATGATAATATTTGAAGATTACTGAAGATACAGATGAGAAAAATATCATTTAATGATGTGTGATTCTTCCAAAGAATGGATAATTTGTATAAGATAATGGTGGTGAATGTTCGTATTGAGTAGAGTTTATGCAACTTCAATATGATTGCCTTTGGGTGGAGGCAATTAGATTTGACGCTAGCCTTCATAGGGAGATCTGCAGGTTGTCTTCACTTAACATCAGGATTGCTTTCCTTAAAAAGGACTTACATGAAAAGACTTCAATTGAATTCCAATTTCCATTGGAATTGATGTTAAAACTGTATACATGTTCTGCAGGGGCTTCTTTAACAGAAGAACAAACATGACACCTATAGCCCACAAGTTGAAAAAACTACTTTAAATGTTTAATGCCTGATAATTGGTAAATTAAGTAATCATACAATCATAGGGCACGGAAACAGACCAACTAGTCCATGCCGACCAGAGCCCCAAACTAAACTAGTCCCACTTGTCTGTGCTTGGGCCACATCCCTCCAAATATTTCATATTGATGTACTAATCCGAATGTCTTTTAAACTTTAACTATACCCACATCCACCATTTCCTTTGCAAGTTCATTCCACACGTGAACCACTATGCAAAAAAACCTGCCCCTCATTTTTTGTTTTTTTTTTAAAAAAATCTTTCTCCTCTCAACCTAAAAAATATGCTCCCTAGTCTTGAAGTCCCCCACCCTCAGGAAATGACATGCCCATTCAACTTATTTATACCCCTCATGATTCTATTAACCTCTAGAAAGTCACCTCTCAACCTTCTAAACTTCAGTGACAAAAATCCCAGCTTATCCAGCCTCTCCTTATAACTCAAGCCTTCCATTCCCTGCCAATGTCCTGGTAAATCTCCTCCAAACCCCCTCCAGCTTAATAATATCTTTCCTATAACAGGGAGGCCAGAACTGGACACAGTACTCCAGAAGAGGGCTCACCAATGTCCTGTACAACCTCAGCATGACTTCCCAACTCTTATACTCAAAGATCTGAAAGATGTCAAAGCATTGAAGACAAGAGTGCTAAATGTCTTCTTAACCAACATATCTACGTGACACAAACTTTAAAGAATTACGTACCTGAACCCCTAGGCCTCTCTGTTCTGCAACACTATTAAAATTTTAAAACATTAAAATATTCTATCTTATTTCTAGTACCTGCTGGACCTTCCAAGGAGGAGGGGGCGGCACCACTCCCTGGAGTTTTTTTGGGGGGAGTTAGGGAAGGGGTATGCTTGTGGAGTCCTGGGCCATCTGTTGGGATTCTGGCTGCTGATGTTTACAGGACTGCACACCTCTTCTTGCTGGCTGCTGTCTCAGTCTGTTGTGGGGTCCTGTGGTTCTGATCACCAACCTGGGGGTAGAGGGGTGACTACCGAGTGCAGCCAGGAAAGGAAGCACTGCCCAGGTTAGTTGTGGCCACTCTCATCTCCCCAGGGCAATGGTGGTCTGCTCAGCCTTGCTATGGATAGTGGGGATGCTGTTGGACAGCAGTGGCTCAGATCTTGGACAGTGCTATGGCATAGGAAGACGCCACAAGTTGGAAGGTTGGGAGAAGCTTCATGTCAGAGAGGGATAGCTTGCAAAAACAAAAACACCGCCACCAATTGGATTGGCAAAGTACTGCAGTATACAATGCTTAAAAAAAAAATCTTCAGTCATTTAACAGGATTTCCAGTCCTAATAACTTAGAGAAATTAAAGCAAAACAATGCTAACAGAAGCAACATTCAACTGACTTCCTATACCATCTTGTTCAGCTCGCTTTATCTTCAGCTAGTAAATTTGACAGGTCCTAGACATTATTTAACCAAATGAATGTACTAGTTCAAAGAACTCTTACCCTGTGCCACATTCTGATATGAAATGCTAGCAGTGGCAATCAGGCAAATGCCACAAACACTTTAAATGAAACTATTTTCTATAGTAGATGACTCCAATGATACAACTATTCCAAACTGGCCTGTAGACCAAGAATAAATCTAAATCTTGGAGCTGAATTGCAATTGCCGCATGGAAACTGAGTGGTAGCACTGGAACTTCAAGACAACTGTAAATACGGAAAAGCACCTCACTCAAATCTAAGACCTTTATCGGGCATTCCTTAAGATCAATGTCTTATTTGGACAGAAGCCTAATTAGGCCAAAGAGCCCTAACAAAATTCGTTAATGAGAATCAGAGGGAACCAATTCACTGGAGTCACACTTAGTACAAAGGCAAGTGGTGCTGGTTGTTGGAGGCCAATCATCTCAGCTGCTGGATGCCGATGCAGGAATTGCTCAGGGTAGTGTCCTAGGCCAACCATCTTCAGCAGCTTCATCAATCACCCATCCTCAATCATACGTTCAGACAATCCGAATGCTCACAAATGACTGAATAATGTTCAGTACCATTCACAACTCCCAGACATTGAAGCAGCCCATGTCCATATAGAAAAAAAACTTGACAACTTTTGGTTAAGTTGCCAGGACATTTGTGCTGCACAGGTGTTGGGCAATTACTATTCAGGGAGAATCTGATCATCTCCTTTTGAGGCCATCACTGAATCTCATTCCACCTTCATCCCGAGGGGTACCATTGACCAGAAACTCAACTTGTCCATCCCCAGAAATACTGTGGCTACTAAGAACAAGGGATAGAATGCTTCCCATGTCCCTAGTTAAGTGTGGCAAACTCTTAAGAAGCTTAACACCATCTAAGATAAGGCAGCCCACTTGATCAGCACCCCATCCAGCATCTTAAACACCGGCAATTAAAATGTTCCTGGCAGCACCCTCCAAACCCACAACCTTGACCACATGGAAAAACACACAAATAAAGGTAGTCAAGAGGGCATACAGTACGTTTGCCTTCATTGGTCAGGACACAGTCTGAAAATTGGCAAGTCATATTGTAGCTATGTAGAACTTCAGTTTGGCCTCACTTGGAATAATGTGTATAGTTCTGGTCACCAGATTATAAGAAGGGATGTGAAAGCTTTGGATAGGATACAGAATGGTTTATCACATGTTGCCTGGTTTGAAATATATTAGCTATGAGGAGAGACTGGACAAACATGGTTTGTTTTCACTTGAACGCGAAGAATGAGGGGCAACCTGATACAAGTGTACAGAATTAAGACAGGCATGGATAGTCAGAATCTTCCACCCAGAGTAGAAATGTCAATTACTGGGGATCATATGTTTAAGGTGAAAACGACTAAGTTTACAGGAGATGAGAGGCAAGTTTTTTTTTAACACAGATAATGATAAGTGCCTGGCATGTGCTGCAACCTTTGCAGACTGAAGGGACTGTTCCTGTGCTGTATTGTTCTTTATCTTTCCAAACATAGAACACCAGTGCTGTAGAACTATTGCCATGTGTTGTCATTAACATTTATCTTCACTTTTGAATTCATAATGCAATAATCACCACTTTAGTAAACAAGAAGGTTGCAGATACTGGACAAGGGAGGTATTTAATTTCAAATAACTAAATAATGGAGCATTGTGAAAAAGACATAATATATTATGCAAATTAACAAACACATTGAAAGACTATCAAGATTGTGAAATAAACCACACAGGCACAAACTGCGTAGTCTGAATGAGTTTTTAATATTTGCTTATATCTGCAGACAATGTCATATTCTGTTGGTTTTATAGCCATCCCTCCTCAATACAAAAAAAGCTGCAGAAACCATTGCTATATTCGAAATTTAACCTTCCCCAAATTCTAGATGAAAAGTGGCACCATTTTCAAACGATTGTTTGGCTAATTTCTTCATTATTTGGAAGGTTTTAGTGAATAATGTACATTATGTACTATACTTAGGAATGAAGATAGAAAAGTTGAGGTATTTGCACCGTGATCTTATCCTCCAATCAGTTTACCTGTCATTCTTTGCCTGGTCCAGTACAAAGTCAAAAATCACATGATACCGGGTTATAAACCAACAGGTTTATTTGAAATCACAAGCTTTTGGAGCACAGCCCCCTCATCAGGTGCAGTGAGAGAGGAGAAAACATAGACAGAGAGTTAATCGGCAGAGAGATCAAAGGATCATACAACTGGGGTGAGTGGAGTGAACAAACCTAAAATGGCTGACTGACTGCCTCCTGTTGAATCTTTAATCTTTCATACATTCATGCATTCTAGAAATTGCAGAAGCAGGATATGGAGAACTCTGCTAAAAAGGAAATGCAAGTTTCGATTAAGATGCAAATTCCAGAATCTGTTTCAAGTCTCTGCCCGGAGATAATTAAAGGTTTCCATCAGTGTCTGCCTAACTTTCCAAACTTCAAACAGACAGAGTGATAGGAATATATAAAAGGTAACATCTCAGGTCACACACTGAATTGTAGGTGTGAGGCCTTGTTCAGAATCTGTCTTCAGAGTTTTAATCTGGAGTCAGGCTGGTTTTATTCCAAAAGCAGGAATTTATAAAATACCACACTTACTGACTGACAACGAATTGTGTGTTTCTTGAACGCAAAAACAAACACAAACCTGTACGGTGAATCATTTCATCCATGTTTGTTTATTTGCAGATACTTTCCATTTCATTCAAGAAACTTGTTTGAAGTTTGGAAAGTTAGGCAGACAATGATGAAACCTTTAATTATTCTCAGGGCAGTGACTTGAAACAGATTCTGGAATTTGCATCTTAAATCGAAACTGGTGTCTCCTTTCTAACAGAGTTCTCCTTACCCTGCTTCTGCAATTTCTACAATGCAGGAATGTATGAATGATTAAAGATTCAACAGGAGGCAGACAGTCAGCCATTTTAAGTTTGTTCACTCCACTCACACCAGTTATATGATGCTTTGATTTGTCTGCCTATAGAATCTGTGCTGTGTGCTCTCCTCTCACTCCACCTGATGAAGAGGCTGCTTGTGATTTCAAATAAACCTGTTGGACTATAACTTGGTGTCACGTGATTTTTGACTTTGTCCACGCCAGTCTAACACCAGCACCTCCACATCATGGTCCAGTACAAGTACTTATTAAATCAAGAGGCAAACCTAGACTGTGCACATGGTAACACACTAAAGTAGTCAATTCTGGTTTTGACAACAGTACTTGAGATGAACAGCATGGAACACCTCATTACGCAGCTTTCAGAAACTGAAAGTAAATCTACTATCTCATTTGCTGACATTCTTAGAATTACTGAAATTAGCTACAGATAATCATAGACATTGGTGTTTTCAATTTTCCACCTTAATTGGATACAAAAATACATGCATATATAGTATGGTTATGTACCTATACTCTATCACAATCTCAATACTGAGAAGTTAAGACGAACAGTACCATCAACATTTTGAATATATCACACACCCAGTTCCCACTCCATTAAGCACAAAGTATTAAAATTTAATCGTACAGTTCTAAATGTGCAAATATCATGCAAGTGCTTAAAATTATTTTCATTCCATTGGGCTTAAAATAAGCTTGAGCACAGTAAAATGCAAGATAATGTTTCACTGACACATTACCTTATTATTGCTACTCAACCAAAACATTTTGGAAAGTGCTTAAATATTGCTACAAAATTCTAACTTTCCAATTAGTTTGTAATGTTTAATTTAGATTAATGCATCTTGGCTGTTAAGCACAATAAATGGTGATAGCTACAATGAGGTTCAAATTGTGATTTTGCACAGTGCGTTCTTTTTAAGCTGTTATCAGCTTTTCAAACATCAAGCTCGAAGTTCAGACTTATGCACTGTTGGGTCATAACATTTTACAGCAAGTTTCAGATCAGTGCAAATATTGCTAATAGCCAAAGAAGCAGAAATACTCACGTCAGTTAATCTCACAGCCACATTAGATCATGAATTTAAAACACTTTTATACTAATCACTTAAGCACAATAAAGGATATGAGATTACATAACACTTCACGTCACAACTGTCCTGTCCCACTGATGTGATCAACTGCTTTTAATTGGATCACAAACTGTACATTAAAATGGCAAATGGTATTAAATACTATGGAGGGACACAAAAGGAACACCTTTAGCTCATGTATTGCAATCGTCAAGGGAAAAAATACTGCACTTCACAGCTCATATAGTACTTCTAGGATGGTAGCTAGTGACCAGGCTTGAGTTTCACAGCTAAACGGACAGTACCCTCCATTTTCATTTGTAAGCTCTGGAAGACCCTTCCAGGGAGATCTGCAAAATGGGAAATAAAACAAAACAGTAAATATGAAGACTGCAACTGATAGAATTAGATTTTCTTTAATCTATTTTTTTGAGAGAATGACATGGCCAACAGCTGTTTTAAAACTTTAAGCAAAAGTGTGCCAAAATAGGTCATATCTAAACACGTCATGTTGGGTTATCAATCAGTTGGCAAATTATGATTACTGTATGAGTTACAAGGATTCAAACAAAAACTAAGAGTAGACCACTCTGCCCTTTCGGCCTGCACTGACATTCAGTAATAGCTGATCAGATTTTAACCTGACCTGTACATTATTTTCATATCGATAAGGTTTCATCCCCATGGCAATCAAAAATTTGCCCTTGCCTTAAAAATATTTAAAGATTCTGAATTCAATGCCTTTTGAAAAAGAGAATTCCAGAGACTCAAAAACCCCAGAAAAAAAAATGCTTTTTCATCTTGGTCTTAAATGGGTGACCTCTTGTTTTTAAACTATGATTCTCGATTCTCCAAGAGGAAATATCCTTTTGACATCCACCTGGTTAAGTCCCCTCAGGATCTTGTATGTTTCAATTAAGTCACCTCTGACTCTTCTAAACTCCAGAAGATACAGGCCAAGCCTCCCTAGGCTTTCTTCATAAGGCAAGCTGTTCATTCCAGGTATTAGTCTACTAAACCTTCTATGAACTGCTTCCAATGCTTTAACATCTGTCCATAAGTACAGTAACCAGTATTCCAGATGCAGTCTGACCAGTGTCCTGTACAACTGAAGCATAACATCCCTACTCTTGCATTCAATTCTGCTCACAATAAAACATAACACTATTAGTTTTCCTGATTATTTGCTGTACCTGAATATTAACCTTCTGCGATTCATGCACTAGGACACCCAGAGCTCTCTGGCTATCACAGAAACTTGGGTAACTCGGGGACAGGAATGGTTGTTGGAAATTCTGGGATTTAGATGCTTTAAAAGAAATAGGGAGTGTGGAAAAAGAGGCAGGGGAGTGGCATTGCTAGTCAGGGCTAGTATAGCACTACTGAAAGGCAGTTCGAGAATGATATGTCTACAGAGTCAGTTTGGGTTGAGATCAGGAACAAGAAAGGAGCAGTCACGTTGTTGGTTTTTTTTTTTAAAAACAGACCCCCTAATAGTTGCAGAGAAGTGGAGGAGCAGATTGGGAGGCAGATACTGGAAAGGTGCAGAAGTCACAGGGTTGTAGTCATGGGTGACTTCAACTTTCCAAATATTGATTGGAAACTTTTTAGTTACAATAGTTTAGCTGGAGCGGATTTTGTCCAGTGCGTCCAGGAAGGATTCCTGACACAGTACATGGATAGATCAACATGAGGAGAGGCCACTTTGGATTTGGTGCTTGGCAATGAACCGGGCCAAGTGTTAGACCTGTTGGTAGGAGAGCATTTTGGCCGTAGCGATCATAACTCTGTTACTTTTACAATAGTCATGGAAAAGGATAGGTACATACAGCAGGGCAAGGTTTATAATTGGGGGAGGGTAATTACAATTCTGTTAGGGAAGAACTGGGTAACATAAAATGGGAACAGAAACTGTCAGGGAAGAGCACTATTGAAATGTGGAGATTGTTTAAGGAATGCATACTGTGTGTGCTCGATGTGTTTGTCCCTAGCAGGCAGGGAAGATGCGGTCAAGTGAGGGAGCCTTGGTTCTCAAAAGAGATCGAACGACTGGTTAAGAGGAAGAAGGATGCTTATATAAGGTTTAGGAAACCAGGAATGGAAAAGGCTCTAGAGGGATACAAGTAATCCAGGAAGGAGCTGAAGAAAGGGCTTAGGAGAGCTATAAGGGGGCATGTGAAAACCTTGGCAGATAGGATCAAGGAAAACTCCAAGGCTTTTTACACGTACGTGAGGAATAAGAGAATGACCAGAGAAAGGGTAGGGCCGATCAAGGATTGTAAAGGGAGTTTGTTCTCGGAGCCTAAAGAAATAGCAGAGGTCCTCAATGAATACTTTTCTTCAGTATTCACAACTGAGAGGGACCTAGTTGTAGAGAAGGTCAGACTGATAGGCTAGAGGAGGTCGATGTTAGCAAGGAAGATGTACTAGGAATTTTGAGGAAGTTGAAGATAGATAAGTCCCCCGGGCCTGATGGGATTTATCCAAGGATTCTATGGGAAGTGAGGGAAGAGATTGTAGGGCCTTTGGCGATGATCTTTTTGTCCTCACTGTCCATGGGTATAGTGCCAGAAGATTGGAGAGGCAAACGTCATTCCCTTGTTCAAAAAAGGGAATAGGGATAACCCTGGAAATTACAAGCCAGTTAGTCTTACGTCAGTGGTGGGCAAATTATTGGAAAGGGCTCGGAGAGATAGGATTTATGATCACTTGGAAAGGCACGGTTTGATTCGTGATAGTCAGCATGGATTTGTGAGGGGTAGATCATGCCTCACAAACCTTACTGAATTCTTTGAAGAGGTGATCAAACACGTGGATGAAGGTAGAGCAGTGGATGCGCTAACATGGATTTAAGTAAGGCGTTTGATAAGGTTCCCCATGGTAGGCTCACACAGAAGGTAAGGAGGCATGGGATAGGGGGAAATGTGGCAAATGTGGCAAATTGGATTCAGAATTGGCTGACCCTTAGAAGACAAAGGGTGGTAGTGGACGGAAAATATTCAACATGGTGCTCAGTTACGAGTGGTGTACCACAAGAATCTGTCCTGGGTCCTCTTCTATTTGTGATTTTTGTAAATGATTTGGATGAAGGAGTGGAAGGGTGGATTAGTAAGTTCGCGGATGATACGAAGGTGGGTCAGTTGTGGATAGTGCGGAGGGCTGTTCTAGGTTACAAAGGGACATTGATAGTATGCAGAGCTGGGCTGAGAAGTGGCAGATGGAGTTTAACCCTGAAAAGTGTTAGGTAATAATTTTGGAAGGACGAACTTGAAAGCAGAATACAGGGTTAATGGAAAGATTCTTGGCAGTGTGGAGGAGCAGAGGGATCTTGGGGTTCATGTCCACAGTTCCCTGAAAGCTGCCACCCAGGTGGATAGAGTTGTTAAGGCGGCGTATGGTGTGTTAGCTTTCATTAATAGAGGGATTGAGTTCAAGAGCCGTGAAGCCTGGTTCGGCCACATCTGGAGTATTGTGTCCAGTTCTGGTCGCCTCATTACAGGAAAGATGTGGAAGCGTCGGAAAAGGTGCAGAGGTGATTTACCAGGATGTTGCCTGGAATAGAGGGAAGGTCTTACGAGGAAAGGTTGAGAGCGCTAGGGCTTTTCTCTTTCGAACGACGAAGGATGAGAGGTGACTTGATAGAGGTGTACAAAATGATCAGAGGTATAGATAGAGTGGACAGCCAGAGACTTTTTCCTAGGGCAGAGGTAACTATTACGAGGGGGCATAGTTTTAAAGTGAGTGGAGGTAGATATAGGGGAGACGTCAGAGGTAGGTTCTTTATTCAGAGAGTCGTAGGGGCGTGGAATGCATTGCTGGAGAGGGTAGTGGAGTTGGCCTCATTAGGGGCATTTAAGCGGCTATTAGATAGGCATATGGATGATAGTGTAAAGTAGGGGTAGAGGTTAGATATACCTTAGGATTAGGGTAAAAGTTCAGCATAACATCATGGGCCGAAGGGCCTGTACTGTGCTATGTTCTATGCATCTTGGAGCTCTGTAACCTCTCACAATTTAGATGATATACTTCCTTTTTATTCTTTCTACCAAAATGGACAATTTCACACTTTTTCACATTGTATTCCATTTGGCAGATCTTTGCCCACTCACTTAACCTATCGACATCCCTTTGTAGACTCCTTATGTCCCCTTCATATCTCACTTTCCTGTCTTCAGAACTTTCCTGTTATCAGCAAATTTAGTTATCATACACTGGGTCCTTTCATCCTAGCAATGTGTATAAATTGCAAAGAGTTCAGACCCCAGCACTGACCATTGAGGCATAACACTCATGACATCCAGCCATCCTGAAAAAGACCCATTTATTCCTACACTCTACTCTGTTACACAGCCAGTCTTCTATCCACATCAATATGAAATTGCCACTATACCGTGAGCTTCAATTTTCCTCAACAACCTTTGACACGGCACTTTATCAAATGCTGTATGAAATCTAAATACAATACATCCACTGTTTCCCCTTTATCTATAACACTAGTTAGAGTCATTGAGGTCTACAGCACAGAAAAATGCCGTTTGACCCACTATCTATATGATAAAAAATAAGCATTTATTCTAATCCCATTTCCCAGCATTTGGCTCATAGCTTTTCATACCATGGCACTGCAGGTGTACATCTAAATACTGTTTAAACGTTATGGGGGTTTGTCTCTAAAATACTCGCAGGCAGCAAGTTCCAGATTCCCACCACACACTGGCTGGAAAAAAATGTTCCTCACATCTCCTCTAAATCTCCTGCCCCTTACCTTAAGGCTAAGCCTCTGGTCATTGATCCCTCCACCAAGGAGGAAAGTTCCTTTCTCTCTACTCTAACTATGACCCTCAATTTTATACATCTCAGTCATGTTCCCCTCAGTTTTTTAAGATCCAAGGAAAACAAGAACAAGAACAAAAACAGAAGTTGCTGAAAATGTTCAGCGGCTCTGACAGCATCTGTGACGAAAAAAATCAAAGTTGATTAAACTCTGATTTTTTTTTTTCTTCAGATGCTGCCAGACTGGCTGAGCATTTCCAGCAACTTCTGTTTTTGTTCCTGATTTATAGTATCCACAGTTCTTTCGGTTTTTATCCAAGGAAAACAATTCCAGTCTGTCAGTCAATCTCTCCACATACCTAGAACTCTCTAGACCAGGCAACAGCCTCGTATATCTCCTCTGCACCGTCTCCAGTGCAACTACATCCCTATTCTAATATGAACTCCAGAACTGGACATAATACTCTGGCTGTGGCCCAACCAACTTTTTCTACAGTTTCAACATAACCAAAATTTGTCCTTTGAAACACAAATACAAGTCAGATTAAGTTACAAAATGATTTAATATACAGCTGGATGTTAGAGTAATATTGCTCAAGATAAAAGATTTTTTCAAGGAAGTTTGCATTATGTAGCCATTTTAAAATTACTGGCTTACTTTTCCAAGTAATCATAATGACGAGAAAGAATATTCTTCACTAAATATTTTGTGTCTTCATACAAATCCTGGTCCATCATTTTTGAAAATTGCAACTTTGCACGTAGGAAATAACCAAGAGGCCACAGCCATTCCTGAAAACAAAAATAAAACATACCATTTTGTTATAATACAACAAAGAGTATTACATTGAAGGTGATGAAACATTGTATAAATAATTACCGGTCCTTGGTGGTAGTTATAGCCTCTTGATACGTTGAAGTTGCCATTGTCGAAAGAGTTATCATATACACCACAGTAAACTTGGTCACTAACCAGACAGGAAAACAAATATTACTATCTCTGTTAAGACCCATTAGGAAGGGAGTCCAGGTTGGGTAACCACAGAAAATGGATAGCCATGAACAGGTTACCAAAGAAACATCTCAACAATTTTGTACTGTCATGTCTTTTTGTAAAAACTGTACTTTATGGCTACTAGTATACATTTCAGCAATTGTTCGTTTTCATTAACAATATTCATTTGATTGGAAACTAGGACTAATTTTAGCAACAATTTAACTTACTCTGGGTCTAATGTTTTCAATCCCAGGGGTCCAAGCAGCTTCTCCTCTACAACTTTTAAAGCTTTCCATGCTTTTTCTGGGGTAAAAAGCTCAGGGGCCTGAAAATGAAAGGAGTTGATTTTATTACAGTAATCAAAGCTTTATTTAAGCGTTCATATCATTTTAGATAACTCAAAAAAAGGAGTGTTGTGAGATCTCACAACTGAGTGGAACAGCAAAATCAATGGCAACAAACTCAGAATTTAGCACTAATAACACAAATGATGACCGATCAACTACTTACGTAGGTAATTCACATGATAAGCCAATCTCCATCAAGATTTAAAATATGGCATGAATTCAGAATAAAATGCTACAAATACTCTGCACAAAAGTCAGCATCTGCAGGGAGGGAAACACAAGCACACTGACCTGAAATGTTAACTCAGTTTCTCACATCACGTATGCTACCTGACCTGCAGAATATGTCCAGCATTTTCTGTGCATAAATTGCAGCATCTTTACTGACATTTTTCGATTCAAGTGTTGTGCAAAAGCAATGAAATTTATTCTGTGAAATTCAATCACTTACCACAACCATAGCTATAGGGAAATTTGGTCTTAGTTGATAGTCACACCATGGGCTGGAAGCACCAAAGCTGTCTTTGTAAATGTTTTTTTTGTGGACCAAGTTGGGAGACCTTTCATTGGGATCATCTGGATCTTCAGAAACGAAGAAGTTCTTTTCAAAGTTCTCCATTATTTTTTCGTTCCACTCCTCATACATTATAAATATTTCTTTTCCTGTAGAGTACAATATATTTCACTAAACCATTTTGCAGGTTTGGGAAAAAATAAAACTTATTTTGCAAACCCTATAATTTAATGAAGCGTGCATCTCATGACTAAATTTCCAGCTATGACTGACACTTGACTGGATGAGCGTAGCTCCAACAACTCTCAAGGAGCCGGACACCTTCTAGAACAAAGAAGCCCTCTTTATTGGCACCACATCCACTACCTTCACCACCAACACCCAGCAGCAGCAGTGTGTACCATCTACAAGATGCACTGCAGAAATTCACCATGGCTCCTTGGATAGCACCATCGAGAAGGCCAAGGGCAACAGATGCATATTAAATTGAAAATTTATTGCTGTTCCTTCAATGTCATTAGGTCAAAGTCCTGGAACTCCCTCTCCAATAGTATTATGGGTCTACCTACAGCAAATGGACTGTGGTGATTCAAGAAATGGAGGTGCTGGTGTTGGACAGGGGTGGACAAAGTCAGAACTCTCACAATACCAGGTTATGGTCCAACAGGTTTATTTGAAACCAGAAACTTTCAGAGCATCACCTGATGAAGGGGCTAAGTGGAAGGGGCTACACTCCAAAAGCTTGTGATTTCAAATAAACTTGTTGGACTATAAACCTGGTGTCGTGTGACTTCTGACCTGGTTCAAGAATGCAGCTTGTCACCACCTTCTCAAGAACAATAAATGCTGGGCCAGGCCATTCAATGAGTGAAATTTTAAAAATTCATGAATGATAATTAATTTTCACAATTGAAGTAACTATCGTACAGACAGCCATGCGTTGATGCATTCTTCTGATTATAATGTTTAACTGGATTTGACTAACATTAACATGAAATGGACTGTTAAAATAATTGTGCATAATCAGAAGTAATTTTCAATTCTGCCATTTGAGGCAAAAACAATAGTGTAGATTTCAAAAGAACACAAATAGAAAAGACTCTTAACAGGTGGAGGATTCACTACACCAAATTACAGGTAAGGTGTAAAAACTAGGATTATACGCACTGGCTGCAAAAGTTCAGGGACAATTTACAGTTTAAGCTATTGAAGAGAACTGATAGGTTACAGAGGAAGAAAATATTTCTGTTCGCCAAGTCTTGGACCAGGGTACATTGTATTTTTTATTTTATTCACAGATTTGTTAAGAATGAAACTGAGAAAAATGTCCAGAAACAGGGCTATAGAAGTTTGAAACTTGCTTCTGCAAACAGGAGGTAATCAATTGTTAAATTTAGAACAGATTGATACATTTTTGTTCATTAATTTGAGGGATAATGGGATAAAGTAGGATATATGGTATTATGTCAAAATCAGGTACAATCTCATTGAATGACAGAATAGGCTCAAGGGACTAAACAATCCACTTGTTCCTCTGCACTGAAACTCAGCCACTAATGGGATTGGAAAAGGATACAAAGTGAAAATTGGAGGAATGAAATGTTTGATAAAATACAAGATTACAGCAGGAAGTGTTCGTATGGGGCAAGCTCATAGAGGGATGCAAAGACAAAGTTGAGAATTTTAAATTTTAGAACAGGAACTGGTAGCCAAGATTAGACAGCAAAGATGAGCAGAATTCATTGTGTGGTAGAATATATGCAGCAAAGAATTAGAGATTGCAATTCATGAAGGGTGTTTGACAGAAGGCCATGAAGAAGAGATTCAGTTGTCAAACTTGAAGATGACGAAGTCAGAGATGAAGATTTCAGCAGCAAAAGGGCAGAGGCAGGTGAGAGTGTACAGACTTGGTGACTAAACCTCAACTCAGATTTCAACAAGATACCAAGGATTACAAACTGACTCAGTAGAGGAAGGCAGGATCAGTAGCAAGAGAACAATGATTTCAGTGGGGGCTGAAGACAAAGTGTAAGTAAATGTGAAGTCGGTTAGGCCACAGCTAGAGCATTGTATGCAGTTCTGGAATCCACAATAATAGGAGGGATATGTCTGCACTGGAGAGACTGCAGAAGAGATTTACCAGAATGTTGCCTGGACTGGGGAGTTTTAGTT
The DNA here is from genome assembly GCF_021869965.1 of Rhincodon typus. Classification (NCBI taxonomy): domain Eukaryota; kingdom Metazoa; phylum Chordata; class Chondrichthyes; order Orectolobiformes; family Rhincodontidae; genus Rhincodon; species Rhincodon typus. Next base: position 27,102 of record NW_025966485.1, read on the forward strand.
CTGAAGAGAAATTGGCTAACATGATTGAGATCTATAAAATTACAGGGCGCATAGACAGAGTAGGCAGGAAAGAAACCTTTCCCCTTGAAGGGGGGATCAATGGCTAGGGCATAGTTTTAAGGTAAAGGGGCAAAAGGTTTTGGGGCGATGTGAGGGAAAATATTTTCACCCAGAGGGTGCTGGGAATCTGGAACTTACAGACAATAAAGGGTGGTACAGGAAAAACCCTCATAACATTTAAGTAGTACTTAGATTTACATTTGCGAGATCCAGGCTGGAAAATAGGATTTGAAAGTTATGTAGCAGTTTTTGACTAGAACAGACTCGATGGGTCGAAGGGTATTTTTTCCATAATGTAGACCTCTACGATTGTTATTTACTTGGGCTTTAATCATTTACAGTTTATGATGTTATCTTTCCCATCCTCACCCTAAGAGGAGGACCTTAAGGCTAAATAATGGACAAAGATATCTGCCCTCCTCTAATTCTGGCCTCTTGAGCATTACAGATTTAAATCACTCCATCATCAGTGGCTGTGTGCCATCAGTTGCCTATGGTCCAAGGTCCAGAATATTTTGCCTGCATCTTTCTTCTTGACTTCTCTTTTCTCCTTTACCAGACTCAAAACCCTCCCAGCTGCTTCAGCAACAATCTTCCCTCCATTGTAAATTCAGAAGTAGGGATTGTCACCAATGATTACACAATGTTCAGCACCATTCATGACTCCTCAAAGTGAAGCAGTCCATCATCAAATTAAGCAAAACTTGGAATATATCCAGGTTTGGGCTGACAAATGGCAATCAACATTTTTGTCACACAAATGCCAGGCTATGACAATCTCCAATAAGAGACAACCTAACCACTGCCTCATGACATTCAATGGTGTTACCGGCAAGGAATCCCCCACTATCAACAGCATGGGAATTACCACTGACCAGAAACTCAACTGGACTCATCATGTAAATGCAGTCACTACAACAGCAGGTCCCAGGTTAGAATGCTGTATTGAGTAACTCATCCCCTAATTTCCCACAGCGTGTCCAGCATTCACAAGGCACAAGTCAGGAGTGTGATGGAATACTCCCCACTTGGCTGGGTGAGTGCAGCTCCAACAACACCGAAGAAAATGATACCATCCAGAACAAAGCAGCTTGCTTGATTAGCACCACATCCACAAGCATCCATGCCCTCTGCCACTGATGCTCAGTAGCTGCAGCATCTATCATCTACATGATGCACTGCAGAAATTCACCAAAGATCCTTAGACGGCATCTTCCAAACCCATGACCATTTCCATCTAGAAGGACAAGGGCAGCAGATATACGGGAACACCATCAACTGCAAGTTACCTTCCAAGTCACTCACCATCCTGACTTGGAAACATATCACCTTCAATGTTGCCAGTTCACAATCCTGGAATTCCCTCCCTAACGGCATTGTGGGTCTATAGTAAAGACTGCAACGGTTCAAGGAGGCAACTCACCACGACCTTCAAGGGCAATTCGGCACAGCCAAATGCTGGCCAGCCAGTGATGCACATGTCCAACAGGTGAATAATAAAAAGAAAAATTGCTCTCCCCTTTGGTCATCTGGCACAATTTCTTGTGTCTTGATGCCACATTTTGTTTTATAATATTCTAGTGAAGCAGTTTGTAATGGTTTATAGTGTTAAAGGTGCAAAATAAATATGAAGGTCAAAGTTTCAAAGCTGGTAAGCACGAGATCTTCAGCATTGTTGAGAGAGGAAGCAATATAAAAATCAGGGGAGTAGTAAACTGTAATTAGTAAACTATACAGAGCAAATAGTGAGACTCCAGCTGGAGAGCTGAACAAATCTGGATTTGACACTTTGAGAAGGTCTTGGAGGTAGTGTGGTCAAGATTTTCTAGACTAGTATCAATGCTGAGGGAGTTCTGTAATGTAGAGAAACGAGAGAAGATGGGATTGTCCTTAAAGCAGAAAAGGCATACAATACAAATACTCAAAACCATGAACAGTTTTGATGAAATAAACAGAAACTGTTACCAGTGACAGAAGGGTTGGCATCCAGAGACAGATTTACCACTGAAAACAAAATACACATTTTTCCAAAGCTACCCAGCTTGTACAGGACAGTCTTCAAGAATACCAATGAACCAGCTCATTTTATTGACTTGTAACAGTTTCAGCTAAGTTTGGGTTTAAACTCAAACAAAATGGGTGCCAGCCATTCACTGTACATATTGTCAGGACAATGCCTTGACAATACTTTAAATTTTGAACAAGGCAAATTTACAATGTTGCAGTTAAGTGCCAATCATCAATAACTGGTGTATTTCCCATTTAATGCTTCTATTATGTTAGCTTTTCCGTTAAATTGGTATTTCTAAAAATCATCCCTGTGAATGCGAGATAAAAAGCTTCAATAAATATGACTTTTTCAGTAATATTCTAGTCCCATGCTACCAAGCAATAATTTATAGACAATTCATGATGATTCATTACAGAAAATGTGACAACTTTTTTTTCCAAAAAGGAGGCCAAAACTGCTGCGCTCTAAAATGCACTGCCTGAAATGTTGTAGTTTCAAATTAACAATTGTCCCATAGATAAAAGAAAGAATTGGATAAGTCACCAAAATGAAGAAACATTTATTGGCTTAAGGAAAAGGGGAGGGAAGTGTGAATAAATGGATAGTGCGATCAAACAGCTGACACAGGGATAATGGGTCAAATGTCTCGATGTTGTGTCATGCTATAATTTTTAAAACATCCAGAATAATACGACTTAAAAATTTCAGGTCAGGGACTAATAGTAATGTGTAGCAAATACTTCAGAATATAAAATAAATCTACTTTAGGAACTGATCAAGATTCATAGGAATAATAGCACATGACTGTTGCATTCAATCCCTCGAATACATTCCAGCATTCTACTGGATCATGGCCGGTCTGTAACAACTCCATTTACCACCCTATAACTGAAATCCCTTGATATTATTTTTCTCTCTAAATTCCTGGAAAAAATCAAAGTGGTCTGATTAAATCATGGCAACTATGTATATAGATTAACTTTCTCACCATCTTTATATGCCTTCACTCCATTGTAAGGGAACAGGGATTTTTTATTCAGTTCCATCAACCAGCGAATAGTTGATTTACTGAGGCCAACTATTTCAACAGCAGATCCATCTCTGCAAAGTAAAAACATTTCAGCTGGTCAGTTTATGGGATCAGATATTTCCCTGAAGGATAGATCATTGGAGAAAACTTAAGACTTGCATTTATATAGTGGTAATGTTTTAAAAACTTACCTCTTCTAAAGGCTTCAGAAATAAAGGAGAAGGTTTCTGAAGGATAATTTAAAGCTTTGTTAAAGAGGTAGGTCTTGAAGGTGATCTTAAAAAGCAGCAAAGAAAGGTGGAGAGAAAGGGAGGTTTTAGAAGAAATTCCAGAGTGTGGGGTCTCTCAGTGGTTGACAGCACAGCTGGATAAGGAATGAGGAGCAGGTTGACATAACAGGCCAGAGTCAGTTAAGCAGTGTTTGATAAGGGATAGGCTGTGGAATTTGTGTTTTTATCCCCATTACAATTTGCTTTAAAAAACAAAGTTAGGATGATCTCTTTGGGAACATTTGTTTTATTGGCCACCCTTAGTTATCCTACCGTTTGAGATATTTGTGTAATATATGGCTCCAAACAAGGATAGGGCAGATCAGATATGATGTCAGGTGCTTTTCCCAAGAAAGAATTGTGAAATCCAACTAAAGTAATAACATTTGGCAGCTTTTATTGACACTTAGTTTTAGTGCTAGTTCACTTTGAACTTCTCCTCAGACAGCAATTTATTGTGTACATTTGAAGAATAATTTCACAAGACTGTGCTGTTGACAGGTATCTTGCTCAATATGGTAAATTTATCAAGAGGCACAGAAGAACGTTGTTCAATTTCACAATGGGTGTAAAGGACAATCCATGGTGATTATTGGGAGAGGTGGCATGGACAGTCTAGGGCAAGTGGTGGCTAGTGGCTTGCATGGGTTGGCATGAGTTGCCACTATCTTGGTATAAGATTATAAAGGGGACAGAAAGGGAGGGATAACGTAGAAACAGAAGATAGGAGTAGGAGTACACCATTCAACTTTAAGTCTGTTCTGCCATTCAATATGATCATGACTGATGACTTATATCAATACCCTAATCCCACTTCCTATCCCTTCAGACACAAGAGCTATATCTACCTCCTTCTTGAAAACACAATATTTTGGCCTCAACCACTTTGTGGTTGCAAATTCTACAGGCTCACCACTCTCTGGGTGAAGAAATTTCTCCTCAACTCAGTCCTAAATGACTGACCCCTTATCCTTAAACAATGACCCCGTTCCGGACTCAACCAGAATCAGGAACGTCATTCCTGCATCTAACCTGTCTTGTCTTGTTAAAATTTTAAGTTTCCACACAGTTCCCATTTCCCTCCATCCTTCTAAACCTCAATGATACAATTCTAACCAATTCAATCTCTCATGTGTTAGTCCTGCTATCCCAAGAATCAATTTGGTAAACCTTCACTGCCTCTCTCGATAGCAAGAGCATCGATCTGCACAGGAGACCAAAACTGCATACAATATTCCAGGTGTGGTCTCACCGGTGTCCTGTGTAGTTGCAGCAAGATATCCCTGTTCCTGCACTCAAATTCTCTCACCGCAAAGGCAACAGACTGTTTGCCTCCTTTACTGCCAGTTAAACCTGTATGCTTACTTTCAGCAACTTGTGCACGTGGACACCCAGGTCTTATTGAGCATTCCCCACTTCCAAATAATAACCTGCCTTCCTATTTTTGCTACCAAAGTGACTAAGAGGGATGTGTTGGGGTATGGGGAAGCAAAATTTGCAGGTGAGTGCTGATTTTTATTATGTATTTTTCTTCACAGAATGCCAGAGCATCAGGACTGACATTTCACCAGCACCACTCTGCATCTAGCAGTGTTTAAGTTTTCATTTTCACCCACACCCACTCTCAGTGAAAATCTGATGTTCCAGGGCATTTTCTCCTGGGTCATATTTGTGGAACCTCTGGATCTGCATTCTCGACCCTGGAGAGATGTTTGAGGCTAATGTCTCCAGGTTTCCTGATGTTAAATTGGAAGGTAACTGTCTGGCATCCAGTTCAGGTTGTCTGGAAACCAAAAGGGGAATGTTTCTTGGAGGTGGAGAGGCAGAGCTGAATGTCATCTGCTTACTGGAGCAATCTGGCACTGATTTTGAACAATGTCAACTACTAACATGTAGATGAGAAATAGCAAGGATAGATCCTTAGGGGGCTCCAGAAGTAATGGTGTGGGAATGTGAAGTGAAACTATTGCAGGAGATCTTTCCTGACCTACAGAACAAGAATAAAATTAGGCAAGGGCAATGTTTCTATTATGGCCACAGAGGGGAGAGGTTGAAGGTGGTTAGTGTTTTCAACTGTGTCATAGGCCACAGACTACTCCAGAATGAGGAAGTTAGAGTCTATCAGAGTCACATTACATTTGTGGTTTTAAGGACCGTTTAGGTGCAAAAACTTGGAGTGATTCAAATATGGAGTGACAGGAAAGATGGGAGGAATCTGGAAGTGACGACGTCAAGGGCGGTTAGAGAAGCTACAGTTTGAGAGAAGAGGGATAATGTTCAAATTGTATGTAAATGAATAACGGTAAAAAGAGGAAACAGTACATAAGAGGAAATTGCTTGCAGTAACAGATAACAGGGTCTGGTACAGACGTTAGGGGGTCAGGAAGTTAGTGGTAAATAGGCTTGAGAAAGTAGAGAATGGATCTCTGAGAGGGCAAGCTTGGTGAGGGTTTCTGAGGAAATAGGAGTGGAACAAAAAGAAAATAAAGTGCACCACATGTTTGTTCTTCTCTTCTCAAAAATACTTGCAGTCAAGTATCTATCCTAAGATATTTACTGATTATAACAGCTTCTGAAGGAAAAAAATACAACTGAGCTAACCTAAGGAAATTAAGCAACTCGAGGGTCATGCAGGTCAGTCAACTTTATCCCCATTGCAGATTGACTCGACTAGTAACAGTTGCAAGCACAATTTTGCACTAACCACTGTGCAGATGTTTTTAAATATCAAATTAGATTTAAGAAATACAAAGATAAAATTAATTTCTATTAATATTTACAATTTTGGTTCAGCAGTTTCACAAAAGTGATTGCAGAAAACAAAGTACACAACATTTAAAAAAAATTGGTCCTTGATTTGAAGTTCCATATCTTCAATCTCATTTTATGGACACTTTTACCTTGGTGTAGCTGGAATTCCTTTATTTTGAGCTATTTCACTCTCCCCCATTTTGTCCATCCAAGTGCCACAGTTGTATCGCTGCCCTCCAAAAACAAAGCCTGTTTCTTGGTTCACCCCTATAGCAACGTTGAAACCTTCAACAGAAGTAACCAACACATTACATGTAATGTCTCAAATTATTTACAGTATATTATTTGCAAGAATTGGAAATGTAGCAGAAATACCTTCATCTTTCATGTGTGAATCCATGTGAGGTCCAGCATTTCTTTCTCTATACTGTACACCTTCCATATGGCGCTGCATGACCTCCTGAATGACATCATACAGGGGCTGTTCCTGGTTTGAATGATATCACAAAACATATTATAGACAAGTTTATTTTTTCTTTTAAAAACATTTTAAATTAGTATTCATTTATTATTTCTAGTTAAACTTTTACTCCTGACTCTGGTTTAAACAAATACCCGAAATACAAGAGGCCTAGTTCTGCACCAGTGGCAAATGAACAGTATCAGAAACACAAAAACAGAAAATAGGATCAGGAAAGGCCTTTCAACCCCTTGAGTTTGTCCCACTATTCAACATCATATGGCTCATTACTGAGCTCAATGTCCTAATCCCTCCCTCTTCCCATATCCTTTTAGCCATAAAAGGCTATATCTACCTCCTCCCCGAAAACACAATGTTTTCTGTGAAAACACAACCAGTTTCTTTGGAGTGAATTCCACAGGCCCGCCACTCTCTGGTTGAAGAAATTTCTCCTTAGATCAGTGCTAAAAGTTTAAGTAAGAGAGATAAACCTATGACTCCTGGTTCTGGATTCCACCAACATCAGGAGCATGCTTCCTGCATCAACCCTGTCCAGTACTGTTAGAATTTTATAGGTTTCTATGAGGTTTCCCCTCATCCTTACGAAGTCGAGTAAATATAATCCCAACCAACTCAATCTCTCCTCCTCTCTCAGTTCTGCCATCCCAAGACTCAATTTAGTAAACCTTAGCTGCACTCCTCCTACAGCAAGAGCATCCTTCCACAGATAAGGAGACCAAAACTGCACACAATAATACCTCACCAAGGTCTTGTATAATTGCAGCAGGATATCCTTGTCCCTCTCCTTGAATCCTCTCTCTATGAAGGCCAACATAGTTTGTCTTCGTTACTGTCTGCTACACCCGCACTCTATTTTCAGCAACTGGCGCACAAAGACACTCAAGTCTTATTGAATATTGCCCTCTCAATTTGCAGCCAAATAATAACCTACCTTCCTATTTTTGCTACCAAAGTGATCCCCTCACACATTATACTATGCACAATCTATTGATTTTCCCTTATGATGTGTCCTTCTTCCATTGCAGCTATCTAATAGATTTAACTCATCTGCCATACATTTGCACACCCACTCAAACTGTCCAAATCACACTGCAATATCTCTGCATCCTCCTCGCAACTCATCCTTCCAATCAGCTTTGTGTCATCTGCTAATTTTGAGATATTACATTTAGTTTCCTCATCTAAAATTGTTAACATATGTTCTGAATAGCTGGGATCCTAGTATTAATCCATGCAGCACCCCACTAGTCACTACCTGCTGTTCAGAAGAAAACCACGTCCCTACAGATCTTCTATGCTTTTTTGCACTTGAACTTGCAGTTATTGAAAAAAAAAATCAAACAGTGCTGCCCCACCCACCCATCTACCCAGATTGCCACCTTTGGGGATCCGAGATCTGTGTGATTAGCGTAACTAAAAGGTATTTCTTCTTACCTAATCAATCAACTGAAGAATTCTTCCTGAGACAGGGGTTGTTGACTTGCTTGCCGAGCTGGCTTGTTCTCGTTCAGATGTTTCGTCACTATACTAGGTGACATCATCAGTGCAGCCTCCGATGAAGTGATGTTATTCTACTCCGCTTGGAAATATACTGTCTGGTATGTTATGGTGAGTAGTGTCATTTCCGCTTTTGATCTGTATGGGTTTGTATATGGATTTATAAAATACCCATACAGATCGAAACTGGAAATGACACTACTCACCATAACATACCAGGACAGTATAAATTCTAAGTGGAGTAGAATAACATCACTTCATCGGAGGCTGCACCAATGATGTCACCTAGCATGGTGACGAAATATCTGAATGAGAACAAGCCAGCTCAGCAAGCAAGTCAGCAACCTCACCCACAACCCGAGCTACAGATCTTTGCCAAAACTTTATTCTTCCGGAGAGATTTGCTCACTAAATAAATTTCTAACTTGTTTATCCCGGTTTAATGTCAAATTATGGACAGCAATAGTTTCTGAACTGTGAATTGGTGTCACAGAAACAACACATTGGGTCATGCTCTCCTCCCCCTGCTCTGAAACTACACCCCACGCAGGCAGAAAGGCCAAAGCAGAATTTGGCCCCATCCTTGCTCTGCTCTTCTCTGTTCAGGGAGAAGATTCCTACCAGTTCCAACACTATTAACAACGTTTAAATTATGCACAAACTATTGATTTTTCCTTCTTCCATCACAACTACCTCATGAATCCAACTCAGCAGTTATGACCTGGCCCCCAGATTTTTCTCTCTTCTCAAGATATTTTTAAAAAAGTGACATAAGCAGGAGCTTAGCCACAACTCCGTCCTCCCCCTAGCAACTGTCCGAGACTGAACAAGAAAGTTTGTAACCTGCTGTATTTGATCCAAGATGAATTTTCAACTGTACATTTGGGACATCTAACAAAACTATTCCCAGTTCCCTAACATCCATCAACAGCTTTGGAATCTCCCTCTCCCTCATTTTCCTTCTTTGAGATTCCTTAAAACCTTCATCCTCAACCAGGGAGTTTTGGCTAACTGCATGAATATTTCCCTATGTGGAACAATATCATAGATTGATTTATTTCTGAAATGCCTTGAGACACATTAAAATGTGCTACACAAATGCAAGTTGTTGTAGTGAACCATATTTAATGAGTCTTAAGGCAGTAATATGCCAATAACCATAAGCTGCATAATGATTATGTCTTGCTCTTGGGGTTCATGAGTACAGAAGCTATCAATTTCTGTACAGAGTAAAAGGCTTCCTCAGAACAAATTTGAGCTTTTGGTGCCTCTAAGTTTTTTGTATTTGTTAGGGGAAGAAGGAGAGAGAAAGGAGACAGATATTTCAAGCTTTTGTTATACCAACAGCAACAACACAAGATCACCACAGTTGTTTGAAAGACACCTGTTGAAAGACTACTGAACAGAAAGCAAAAATAGGTAGCATTTTGTACAGTTCTATTCAGCCATCATTTTTTGTGAATTAAATCAAGCTTTTTCTCTGTCTGAAATTAAATTCAAAGACAAGAACTGGACTTAAACACTAAACCATAGGGAGCTGAATCTGTAGGAAATTGTAATGCTAATTCATTACTTAGTGTCCTAGCCTTGCCTAATGGGATACCTGTGTCAAATTTGGAACAATTGAACCACACAGTTTGAAGGGGTTAATTGAAATCTTTTAATTAGGCCTGTGCTATCAAAATATACTAATCAGAATGATCTAGAGAAGCTTTTAAAGTCTTACAAATATTTTGAAGTACTGAACATAGGAGGTACAGTTAGTAAGTTTGTAGATAACACCAAAATTGGAGGTGTAGAGGACAGCCAAGAAGGTTACCTCAGAGTCCAACGGGATCTTGATGAGATGGGCCAATGGGCCAAGGAGTGGCAGATGGAGTTTAGATAAATGTGAGGTGCTGCATTTTGGAGAAGCAAATCAGGGCAGGACTTATACACTTAATGGTAAAGTCCTGGGGAGTGTTGCTGAACAAAGAGACCTTGGAGTGCAAGTTCACAGTTCCTTGAAAGTAGCGTCGCAGGGATCTAGGTTAGTGAAGGTGGTGTTTGGTATGCCTGCCTTTATTGGTCAGTGCATTAAGTAAAGGAGTTGGGAGGTCACGTTGCAGCTGTACAGGATATTGGTTAGACCACTTTTGGAATACTGCTTTCAATTCTGGTCTCCCAATTGTAGGAAACATGTTAAACTTGAAAGGGTTCAGAAAAGATTTACGAGGATGTTGCCAGGATTGGAGTGTTTGAGCTATAGGGAGAGGCTCAATAGGCTGAGACTATTTTCCCTGGAGCGTCAGATGCTGAGGGTTGACCTTCTAGAGGTTTATAAAATCATGGGGAGCAAGGATAGAGTGAATGGCCAAAGTATTTTCCCCAGAACGCGGAGAGACCAAAACTAGAGGGCATAGGTTTAAAGGAGAGAGGAGAAAAATTTAAAAAAGGGACCCAAGGGGCAACTTTTTCCATTCAGACTGTGGTATGTGTATAGAACGATCTGCCAGAGGAAGTGGTGGAGGCTGGTACAATAACAATATTTAACAGGCATCTGGATGGGTATACGAATAGAAGGGGTTTACAGGGATATGGATGAAATTCTGGCAAATGGGACTAGGTTAATTTAGGATTTCTGGCCGGCATGGACGAGTTGGACTGAAGGCTCTGTTTCCGTGCTGTACAACTCTGATTCTACTGATGCTACACCAGCAGAGGGGGACAAAACATTTGCAATTACAAGGATCAGTCAGCATAGAAGAAAGTACTTTGTGCCATAATTGAACTTAGCTGCAAATTGTTAAGGTGAAGAAAATAATTACCACAGCGTCTACGTCAAGAGCTGGAGACTGGTCAGTAGGATAAAGTCGAGATACAGGACATTTGAGAATTTTCAATCCATTTTCAACCTTCAAACAGTAATCCTGAATACATTGCAGCCACCACCAGACAGCATCTCTACAATTGTATCGAGCGCATATTCCATGACCAAGTAGATTTGGAATTAGACCATGCCGCAGAGTAGTGGCAAATGCAAGAATTATATTCCTGTAATTAAATTAAATTAAATATTTTTAGTACTGACAGGACTGAAGATTTTTTTTTCCAACAAAGACAACTAATTTTCATGAATTCAACAACAACACCTGCAAAGCAAATGAAGTTGGATATGCAGACACCCAAACTAGCTTGATCACATGAAACTCCACTCTGTTTAATGAAACATTTAGGGTCAAAAACAATAGACTGACAAATAGGCTTTGACATCTAAAGTCTGTTATTTTTTTTTTTAAAAAGCCAAGTATTGCCAGCACTGGAGATCAGAAATAACAGGAAAAAAAACTGCATAATCTCTGTCAGTCTGGCACTGTGTGTGGAAGAGAGAAGTTATAATTTCACATCTTTAGTTCTATTGTTTCTTAGGATGTGACCATATATGACTTGTTTTTGGAAAAGGAAAGCTACTGTTCTCAGGCTTCTGTGGTTGAAAGTGCAGGTTTGTACTCCTGTTGAATCAAAATTCGAATCATGGAAGCATAGGAAGATTACAGTGTGCAAGGAAGACATCTGGCCCAGTGTATCGAAAGATACTCAGCTAGTCTTTTCCTCTTCAAATAAATATAGAATTCTCTTTGAAAGCAAAGACTGAGCGTGCCTTCACCACACACACAGGAGCACATTCCAGATCCTAATCACTTATTACATAAAAATAGATTTCTACGTGTTGCCAGTGGTTCTTTTGCCAATTGCCTTAACCAGCATCCTTGGATTCTTGATCCTCCTCTTTCCACTCTCCACGCCCCCACCCCCCGCCCCAAATGGGAATGGATTCTCTCTACTCTGCCCAGAACCACATGATTTTGAGCAGGTCTGTCAAATCTCTTCTCCAAGAGGCGGCCCCCAGATTCACTAATCAATCCACTTAATTGAAGACCATCATACCTGTACTCTCTCCAATGTCTTCAGATTCTTCCTAAATTTTTCTCCCAGAATTATTCACAATACATCTACTGAGGCTGAATCCTTGTTTTATAAAGCTTCATTATCACTTACTTGCTTTTGTACTCTGAACTTCTATCTATAAGATTCAGGGTGTCATGATGCTTTAACTATCGCTCTGCCATCTTGGGTTGATGTTGCAAGTACCTTGAATGAACAGCTCCATCAAAAATGCAATCTCTAATGTGAATATCTATGAAAAACAGTAACTATTTAAAGACAGAATAGAACAGATAGAGATCCGAGATGATGTGTCACTGGGTCACTTTTAATGATCAGACACCCAAACTCTGGTGAGAGATTGGACAAGTGAGAATTAGAAACCTGTTTTACTGTCAAAATTTCTTACACCTCCAGGACAATAGACCCTCTTATTGCCTCTTGCTTCAAAGTTCCTCCTTCATATCTACAAAGACAGCACTTGGCTAAATAAGTTGTAAATCAAATCGGTTTCCAAACTGGATACATCTTGCGTAAATCAGGTGGTACCTCCCCCTTCCACTTGCTGGAAAATTGTGGGCTGAATCTTACTCTTTTTGGTCCAAATTACATGAGATTTTTGGAGGGATTTGCACTATGACACCAAGGAGGATCTCACCTCATCTTACTAAACTTTCCCCAGTAACTATCTACCCTGACCCCATGTCCAATTTCTGCCTTATTTTACCACACACTGTTCTTGGAAGAAGTCTCCAGTCATCATAATTCCAGAATGCATCAGCAACCCTCATACCTGTGCCATCTTTAAAGACACCATCATGCACCTAGAGAACCACAGTCAGTCAATCTAGAACTGTTCTACACTATTCCTGACATGGCAGGCAGGGGTAAATCAACAATCTGCTGTGTGGGCATGGACCTGCAGGTCCTGGACAGTATGGTGCAGAGGTGGACTTCCTCCTCTCTAAGGTCCAGCAGAGGCAGCCACAACACCAGACCATGACAGCTGGTCTGAAGTTGCTATGCAATATGGACAGTCTCAAACATCTAAAAAGGAATTCACGACAACAAGGTGCAGGGCTGGATGGAGACCGCAGGCCACGC
>NW_025966485.1:40628-42181 GCF_021869965.1 Rhincodon typus
AGGGTCTAAGCCCGAAACGTCAGCCTCTCTGCTCCTATGATGCTGCTTGGCCTGCTGTGTTCATCCAGCCCTGCACCTTGTTGTCTCGGATTCTCCAGCATCTGCAGTTCCTACTATCTCTAAAAGGAATTCACTATTGGAATAAGGTCAATGACTTTCTCCATCACCACAGTAAGTGCCACCCAACTTCCCTTTGATACCTTCGACTGTTTCTGCCACTCTATCTACTTCACAACAATGCTCACGATCTATCACTTTAAATGCCTTCAAAACATCTTCCTTTACTCACTGGTATCCACCTAAACTTCTGACACCAGTAATCCTGTAAGCCCTCTGTATCTAATCACTTGCACAGGACACCACCCCACCTGCACTGCAAGTTTTAGCCATGCCACTTATTTTCATATCCCTTAATATTTGCCTCTCATATTCCAGGAGGAAAGCAGCCCCAATAGGGGAGAAAGAGTCAAGACTGCTAGTGGGATGACCGACATTCAACTCCTCAGCCCTTAAGTGAACAGTATCCCGACTGCCTCAAGTGGCCAGCTGATGATTTCCAAGCCCCTAGATCGATATTGGGCGTTGCCCTTCACTTCCTGTGCCAGAAGCCACAGGATATTCTCCTTGACTTGACTGACACCAGATGACCACTATGACATGTTTCCTTCCTCTGTATCTGTGCTAAGCAGCATGGCAAGACAGCAGTAATAGGAGCCTGGTATCTTTGGCTGAAGGGCAAAATGCAATAAAGCAAGACAAGGTAGGTGTTGAGATGTGCCTTTCAGGATTTGTTCAGTCATGTTTCTTTTGAAAGCAAGTGTTGTAAAAACTTGGAGATGAACTGAGCTAGCTTTGGTTTTTATAAGAATAGTTGGAACACTAGATACAGCATGAAGGGGTGGCATCAAGCTCCCACAGAACCAGGATTTTACTTTTAGTTTTCAGCAGTCGCTGGGGTCTTGGAGCTGGATGTGGAAGCTGTTATTACTGGCTCTGTTACAGCTAAAAGTTGGGGTTCTCTTCCTGCTGCTGGAATTGCCTGTGAGACAATCGATTTTATTGAATTTGCCTTTGCCAATTGTGTGTTTATGGGATGTTACTATATTGGAACACTTGCTGTTCAGCAGTTAAATAATCTATTATTCTGTTAAATTTTCCAATAGAGTTAAGTTATTCTGATTCATCTGTCTTTTGTTGATTTTTTTATACTATAGTTAAAATGCAAAGAAGTGTATTTTACTTCAAGCTTGGTAGTTTGACCAATCAAACTGCATTCAGAACATAATGCCTTACGTTTGCCTTTAAAAATGAGAAAAGTTGAGGTCTAGGCTATCTTCTTAATATATTTTGAGGGGATTTAGTCTAGTCTATAATATAGTAATCCTGCAAACGTCTGAAAGCTATGACAGCAAGCAAGGAGCCCAGGCATGCAACTTGGTGTTGGATACATTTCTGATGCCACTGTGTCTTTGCAGCATTTCAACAATAGATGGTGGAGCAGCAATGAAATCAGAAGCATCTTGCAAGTGTATCGAAGATGTGCCATAAAAGGT
>NW_025966486.1:0-27281 GCF_021869965.1 Rhincodon typus
AAGCCCATAATTAATTTTAATCAACTTGTCATGACACAAGACCAGGGCAGTTGGGATTCAAACCCAGATCCTCTGGTTCAGAGGTAGAGACATCATTGCACAAGACCACTTCATCTTATTTGTATGGCTATTTGTTATTTTTTAAAGAGTCTGATTGCATGAGATTATTTCGATTAAATTTTAGAGTTTCTGCTTTCCGTAAATTCTGAAATAGATTGTCTTTTGTGTTGAGGAACAAGATAGGATGCATGACACGTATAGTTTATGATTGGTGTCTGAGTCATCATCTAATTTGTCATCTCTGGCAACCTTCTGATGTTGACCAGAAATCTGGTTTTCTTTGTCATATTTGACAAAAGATGAGCTTCCAACCACTCGTACATGCCATAACCATGTTAGCTGATTTGTACCTCTAATGTTGCCTAATTATTTTCATTAGTTTCAGCAATTGATGAGTTGACTATCATCTTTTTGTTTAATTTGGCTATTTCACATTTCCAACACAATCCTGACCTCGTTGCTATTTTCCCTCTGGGTCCTAGCTCCTAGTAAGTATGATTTAGTCATCATTATCATGCTTGTTAAGCTTTATGGCAACAGGACTGTGTCATTTTGAGATTTTTTATTTAAATAGCTATGAATTGATTGTGTGTGTGTGTTGTTGGATGGAACAGCATCTATTGTCCATTCATAATTATCCTGGAAGGTTCAGTGAGATCACACCTGATCTGAAATCAAACTGCTGAGCCAGCTTTCTTCATATTCCTTAATGTTTCAGTTAACAAAACTTTGATCTTTGACTAGTTGACCTAACATCTTTGTCTTTTGTAAAAGAGATCTAAATTTCGAGCATCCTTTGTGTATCAGTGTATCTGCTAATTTCACTCCTGAACTATTGCTACAGTTTTGAGGCTATATCCATAGTCTCACTTCCCCCAAACAACAGAAATACTTTCTCTCCATCTCACTCTCTTTTCCTGTTTATCTTAAGTTTTGATCAAATCACCCTTCAACTTAAAGTTGAAGGAAATACTTCCCTAGATTGCATAATCTTCCATAAATGTAACACTTGAAACCCAGATATTAATCTCATAAATTTATGCCACACTGCTTTTAAAGGCAAATATAATACTTGCTAAGATATGTCCAGAACTGTGCTCGGGATTCCAGGTAAGAAACACTTTACAGAAATTAATAAGATGATTGATTTAAATCAGATATTAGTTCCTCTAAATAAAGTAACACCAATATTAATAAAGTGTATCAACAAGCAAAATTTAAGAGCAACTTATCAATCGAAGTTGTATTCTCTGGTAATCTTTGGTCCCTAAATGTGGTCCAGGCAGGGTTTTGTACAACTCCCGGACAACATATATGACAAACAAAAAGAGAAACTGCTGGAGAATCTCAGCAGGTCTGTCAGCATCTGTGAATAGAAAACAGTTAAAGTTTGGAGTCCAGTTACCTTTTTTCCAGATCTTTATTACAGAGCCAGGATTGGATCTGAGAACAGTCAGTTCACATAGGTTAGAATGGCTGAGGAGAGGAGAGAAATTAAGATGACCAATGTTACATCTACGAGTCGAGTGCAGGGAAAAGGCCACGGGGAGGGGTCCAGGTGGAGGGATAATGTTGGAGTTGGTTGGTCCATTGAAATAGATGTGCAGGTGACAGAATAGGAATTCCGGGTCATTTCATAGCTGAAACTCATTGAGGTCAGGGTGCAAAAGGATAAAAGGAGTTCGTTAACAAGTACTGAATGATCAGAGAGTGGAAAGTCAGATGAGGTAGTAAATCCTGGAGAAGTGGCAGGGTTCGGAGAAGGGAGAGAAGAGGAAGGTTCCAGAGGGGAATGGATGCCTCTGAATTGTTGTAGTTTACATTCCTAGTGCCTGAAAGAAAGAGAAAAAGTTGCTCGTTAGAATATGAAACGAGTTGAAGAATGAAGTGGAAGCAGGACGTACAAGAGAGAGGTTGAGTGTGAGTATACGTTGGCACATAGCACTGTGTGTGGATCAAAAGATGAGGCAAAAACAGCTGTCTGAAGAACATTGTACATCAGGGAGATACCTGTGATTCTGGGTGGATTCAAAACACAAAGGATGAAACTTCAATTGAAATCCACGGGAGTGAATTTGAGTTGAGGCAGTCACGGAGAAATGAAAAGTAGCTGGGGAAGCAAGTTTAAGAAAAACCTTGTCAAACACTGGGAGCAAAAATTAATGTAATGATGGAGAACCAAAATTAAGATTGAAACAGAAATCCTGTCAGGGAAGAACAGACCATTTTCAAGGGCAGCGTACCTGAAAGAGATGTGGCAGTGAATTAAACACTGAAAACGACAGTGGATGCTGGAGACCTGAAATAAGCAAAAACAAACTTCAGGAGAAACTGAGCAGGTCTGGCAGCATTTACGGAGCGAAAAGAGAGTTAATGTTCTGGCAAAGGTCAGTGGACTTGAAACATTGCCTCTTTCGTTACATGGATATTGCCAGACCCTGCTGAGTTTCTCCAGCAAGTTGTGTTTTTTTTGTCTCAGTTCTCCAGCAACTCCAGTTGTTTTAGTTTTGACTTCTCTGTCCTTGTGTTCCAAATTTCAGGTAGATGCTCGTGTTGTATTTTACCTGGAACAGCTCAGCTAGGGGCCTGTATAGAGGAGAGCACAAGTCTGATCAGTTGACGAATGGATTTGCTGATCTGTCTTTCCCGTTCCTTAACATGCACGTACTCTACAACTTCACCCCCCGCTGCCCTCAACCACATCTCTTGCATTTTCTGCACTTCTGCCCTCAATCCCCCTTCTCTTCCCCCCCGCCAACAAAAACAGAATGCCCCTTGTCCTCACACATCACCCCACCAACCTTCGTATCCAGCGTATCATTCTCTGCCACTTCTGTACCTACAATCCAACCCCACCACCGAAGAGATATTTCTCTCCCAACCCGTATCTGCCTTTCGTAGGGACCACTCACTCCGCAACTCCATCGTCCGCTCCACACTTCCCACTAACTCCACCACTCTCGGTGCTTTTCCCTGCAATCCCCGGAAATGCTACACCTGCCCCTGCGCACCCCTCCCCCCACCTCCATTCAAAGCCCAAAACAAGCCTTTTGTATCAGACAGGGGTTCAACTGTACATCCGTCAACTTCGTCTACTGTATCAGCTGCTCCTGATGTGACCTCTTCTGCATCGGTGAGACTAAGTGTAGACTCTGGGACCATTTTGTAGAGCATCTGCACTCTGTACAACAACACCTTCTGGTCACCAACCATTTTAACTCCCCATTCCATTCCCTGGGTGATCTGTCCATCCTGGGCCTTCTCCAGTGTCACAATGATACCACCAGCAAACTGGCGGAGCACCACCTCATATTCTGCCTTCGGAACCTGCAGCCTGAGGGCCTAAACATGGAATTCACCGGTGTTAAAATCCCACCCCCGGCCTCGTAACCCTAACCCTCCCTTCCTCTCATCGCTGCCTCCTTGACCTGACAACCTGTCCGTCTTCTCTCCTGCTTATCTGCCCCACCCCTCCCTACCTACACTTACCTATCACCCCTCCTCTCTATTTATTTCCCAGCTCCCTTCTGCCGCCGCCCCCCACCCCCCCATTTCTGAAGAAGGGTCCTGACCCAAAGTGTCAACTTTTCCATTTTTCTGATGCTGCTTGGCCTGCTATGTTCCTCCAGCTCCACACTGTATGGTCTCTGACTCCAGCATCTGCAGTTCTTGCTATCTCTGTACTCCTATGTTGTAGCTTCAGTGTGTTGTTACCTTACTTCTAAGGATACTGTGTGCTATTCCTGTTGCACTAGTTATTCAACCAAAATTGGCCTGCTGGCTTGACATAAGTGAGGGAAGAATATGCCAAGCCATGAGATTATTCACTGTTTTAGAATATAATGATGTTACCCACAGCATTTCGAGGATGCCCTTTATTGAGGTACTCCACTATCCCACTTAGCTGAGTCAACCACAAACTAGTACTACACATACAAAAGAGAGGCATTCTTGGTGTGATGAGTCTTCATCTCCAAGGGACTGTATAGAGTTCATTGTCCTACCCATACTGTTATGCATCAATGCATCAATACCATGTAGCTTTTTAAAGACAAGGTAAATTACATTTTCCATTATTTTGGTGCTGCAGTCCATTGATCTGTGCGAGCAGATCTGTTCTTTAGGACTCTGCCTGTTTCAGCGAAGAGTACACAAGAGGATACCGTAGGTGCTATCATGCACATTAAATGACGACATATATTTAATAAGGTGTTAACTAAGTGAAACTATAACACAGGACTACTTGTATGCCAACAGCAGAAGCAGCAAAAGTTATAAACAGTGGTGGGTAAGTAAACAACTCACAGAAGGGGGTGAGTTCACAAATATCCTGCTCCTCGATGAGGGTGGAGAGTCCACCACAGAAAACCAAGCAGAAGCATTTGCAGCAATCTTTGGCGAGAAGTGCCAAATGGATGATCCACCTATTCTGAAGAATAGTAATCCCGGACTCAAAGTACTAACTCTGTTTCACTCTGCACAGATACTGCTGGATCTTCTGTACTTCCTGCATTTAATTCAGATTTCTAGCATCCAAATGATTTTGCTTTTATTTGGGTGATCTATCCTAGCCTCCTCTCAAGGTCCCCAGCATCACAGGGGCCAATTTCCACAAGTTTATGAACAATATGGAAAATTGCCTGGCTATGGCCTGTACACATAAAGCAGGGCAAATCCAACACAACCAGTTACAACCCCATCAGTCTATTCCCAATTATCAGTAAAGTGAAGAAAGGGGTCAGCAACAGACTCCATTGTGTAACAATAATCTGCTCACTGATGTTCAGTTTGCATTCTGCTAGGCTACTGGGTTCCTGATACTGCTGCATCAGTGACCTTGCCTCCAGCATAAAGACCAGAAGTAGGAAGGTTTTGTGATGATTACACACTATATAGCATTATTCCTAACTCCTCAGATTCTGAATTATCCTGTGTTCATCAGCCACTCGACTTGGGCAAAGTGTAGGTTTGGGTTGCTAAGTGTCAAATAATGCTCATGCCATATGCTGCCAGGCAGCTGCCATCTCAAAAAAAGAGAATCTAATCATCACTCTGAAAATCATTGTTAAATACCCCATGATCCACTTTCTGGGATTTCCATTCACCAGAAACTGGATTGGACTATCTATATAAAAGCTGGGCCTACAAAAGCCGTTTGGAGGCTAGCAATTCTGCAGCAAGTAACTCATCATCTATTTCTCCAATTCAGATCCGCCATTTACAAGAGTTGAATGAGGACTGTGATGGAATACTATTCATTTGTGTTGACTGGTGCAGCTGCAACAAGCACAACAGCATGTAGATAAAGCTTGGTTAGTATGTCATCCACCATTTTAAGATACAGTCACTTCACAATTAATGCACAGTGACAGCAGTGTGTATCATGTACAAGATGCACAGTAGCAACTTACAAACCTTCCTTTAACAGCACCTTCCAAACCTGCGACCTCCACCACTTAGAGGGACAAGAACAGCAGATACATTGGAATACCACTATCTGCAAGTTCCTCCTCAAGCAACACCGCTGTGAATTGGAACTTCATCACAACTCCTTCACTGTCGCTGGTTCAAAGTCCTGGAAATCCCTTCTTAATACTATTGTGGATGCATCTGCTGAAGTGGTTCAAGAAGGTGCCTCAGTACCATCTTCTCACGACTAATAAGGATGAGTAATGAATGTTACACCAACGAATCATGCTCACATCCCATGAACAAATAATAAAGGTATTATGCTGTACTGGATTAGCAATCCTGTGACAATTACCACCGAGCCATCATCTTCCTTCAATTAAGTGGGTCGTTTTCCATTATGGAAAGTAGGTTTTTGAAAATATGATGACTCGGTGGGGTATGGGCACATGCAGAGATACAACTCTTGTGCCAGCTCTTTTTGTAACCTTAATTCATCAATCTCTTGGTTGCGCCTCCATCACTGAATTGAAAACAGTGCCATAGCTTGTCCAGTATTCGGAGGTTAAGGAAAATTGAATTAAAACCAGGAAAAGATGGAATTGTACATTTCAGTCAATAAATATTAAGAAACCAATCTATTTCTTCATACCTTAACAGTAATAAATTGAAGTCACCATAAACCTATCAGAGCATAGGGCTGCTCTTTCATTAGAGAGAGGTGACTGCTGGTGGTTTAACCTGAGGATCACCATGGCTCAGGTTAGGGAAGAGGTTGAGGAGTCCTTCATAATAACCTCAGTGGGTGTGGGAATTGAATCCATACTGTTGGCGTCACTGCATCTCAAATCAGCAATCCAGCTAACTGGGCTAATTGACCTCCTAATAATACATTCATAGAACAGGAAAGAATCAAGAAAAATAAAAAACAAAATTAGAACATTAATTTTGGATAAGACCAGCTAATTGAAAGATGTATCACATAACTGAAAATCTTTAAACAAGCCAGATAATGGATTTATTTATTTATATAATGTGATGTTTGCTTTAACTGAACCACTGCCAAGAGGTGCATTCAGTTGCTCCAAGTGTACCTCACCAACCAATGATAAACAATTGACCTTAAGTACCCCATCTGTTCCTGCTTAATGTACAGAAATTATTAAGGAATTTATTCTTCCTCCTTGTTTATGGGTGTTGCTGACAAAGCTAATGTTTGTTGGTCATCCCTTACTGTCCTTGAGAAGGTAGTGGTACACATGCATTATGCAGATGGAGCTTTACAACAATCAATTAATCAGATTGTTCCCTGACTCTGATATTTGCTTTTAATGCTAGTGTTAGGAATTAATTGAAATTGAATTTCACCGCCATGGGATTTGAACTTCAGTCCTCAGACCATGAGTGTGGGCCTCAGGATTACTTCATATTACCATATGGCCTCAAGGAGGTTATTATCCATAACGGAAATATGTTGAAACCTTAATTTAGGGGAGCACCAGTCAACTACAAGCTATAGGCGTTTAACAATCAATTCAACTCAATCCAATAATGTTGCCCGTTTATGGCGGAGCCTTTAAGTACCAGAGTGGAGGGCGGGATGAAGGAAATGACGATCTGTTTTAAAATCCGATTCATCTTTACATGCCATCTGTGATTTAGAACAGTAGCGTTATCCGTCGACGGAGCTACTTAAGCGCAGTGCCCAGACGAAATTGACTCAGTTCAGGGCTCTGGTATTTGAAGAGGGAGAGAGAAAATGGACGTGGCGCTGGATGTTTATGTCGCTGTTCCGCTCCTCTTCACCGTGCTGGCTGTTATCATCGCTTCGTTATATCTGAAATTCAGACCTTCCGATGCCAGTGTTGAAGAACAGGATGCGAGTTCTAAAGTTGATGGGAGTAAAGCCGATGAGGAAGCAAGGAGGAAAGATACGGAGGAGGCGAAGAAGCCCGAAGATGTGAGCCAAGAGCAGGAGGGGAAGAGAGATGAGGAGCCAGAGAAAGCCAAAGGCAAGCTGCCGGTGGAAGAGATCGGAGCCGGAGAGGGAAATCTCCAGAACCAAGAGTCAACTAAAAACTCTGAGAAGGAACCCGCAGCTGCTGAGAAGAGCCCCCAGACTAACGAAGCGAAACAAGAGCCCAGTAAGCCTGAAGAGAAGCTTAAAAAGGTAAAATGGAAGGCTGAGGGGCGGAATCTGGCAAAGTATTGACTTTTCTTTTGTGTGGTCTTTGGGCTGCAGGGCTTTTTATATTGTTTTTCGAGTTGCATACGAAATATTGACTTTCCTGCTGTGTAACTCTGCAGTTAGTGCTCAAGATGACGTGGAAGAGACAGAATAGTGGGGTGGGGGTGGAGAGACAAATTCTGGAGCCGACTGGATTTGAATATCCAGCAGTTTAACGGAGTTAGTGTCATTTATGGCCTGTTTTCTTTTCTTGGCGGGGAGGTGGGAGGTAGGAGGCAGTGCAGGCGGGTCCTTCCCTGGGGTTACGCCACTACTGCATTAGAGAAACGTCTGGTCTGAGCCAATACGCGATCGATAGCGCTTCAGTGCCGCACTAACATCTTCAGAGATTCATTGTTCTCCTCTTGAAGATGGCCAGCACTCAATCGGCGAGTGCTGTGTCTCGATCACTTTCCCGGAGAAGAGTCAGACTGAACTCGAAATGTTACCTACTCCCATCTCCTCAGATGCTGCCAGATCTGCGGAGAGTTTCTGGCATTTTGTTTCAAGTTTTCAGTATCTGCAGTATTTTGCTTTTACTCGTTTTGATCATTGCTAATCGATTCCGCTTCATTTTTTTTATCTCTAGCATAACTAGAACTGAAATGTTTTGATTTTTTTAACTGCAGACAAGTAGTTTTGTTTGCGGAGGTGGGTAAACCAAACACTTTAAGCTGTTGTGAATTTCAGGTGCCCGTGCCGACGCGTTACATCAGACGGAGACAATAGTGTGAGCTCGCAGTCTGCCGCTCCCTGTGCCAGTCCTGGGTATGACATGTGGCTGGAACTGGACCAAGTGTCCACATGTGACCCTAGGCATAATCCCTGGGCACGGAGCCAGTCCGCTTCGTGCTCCCTTCCCTGTAGCTTGGGGCACTGGTCCTGATCGTTTCTGTTTGGTTTCTTCTCTCAGTTCATATTACCACGAAGCCCGCAGAACCGCCCACTTGGTTGTATAATGTTGCTGCGTAATTGCTGTACAGCTCAAATTCTTGTCTGACCTGACGACCAAATTAGAGCTTCTGCCTCGTTTTTTAAAATAATTGTTCAATTAGAAAGCTAGCATTTTACAACAACTTCTGAAGAAATTCTTCTTTTGGAAGAAGATTCCAGATATGGCAGCTATTGCTCAGCTCGAATACAGCTGTGCTTCAAGTTTTGACTGTGTTCATAACAGTGGGCACCTGGTCCAAGTACCTCCTTTGTTGTGCAGTACAAGAAGTTTTAATCACTGTTTGCATCTTTTTAAAACTAACTCTTTTTCATGAAAAGGTGGCATCCCACTCAGCACTTCTGGTCCTCCAGCTTAAATTGAATCAACTGAGTTGGGAATGGAAGTGATCTGTGAGTTAAGACTTTCTAAACAGTCTCTTTATTTTACTTTTTTTATGACCTGTGTATTTAATTGGGTCAGGAGATAAATCAGTATGAGGGAACCTTGTGGAATGAAGGCAAGTGCAGGTTAATGTTTATAAATTGAACTCCACTTGTATCAAAAACATTATGAATGATGATGCCTAAGGCTCAACACCCCCCCCCCCCCCCCCAAAATCTTGGATGTCTGGTATCAAAGTTGGTAGTTAAACTTTCCCTTATCCAGTGGTACAGAGAATCTAATATGATCTCCTTGACCTTGTATGATATTACTCTTGTTGAATCCCACTATCAATACCTGGGAATGTACTGTGGACTAGACATAGGAATACTGTGGTTATAACCACAGTCAGTTATGAAATCTGTGACAATTGTGCCTCTTTCCCCCAGCTGTTGCCAAGGCATAAGTCAGTGAGATGTAATTCTCAGCACTTAGCTGGATGAGTGCAACTTGAGGATTGAAGGCTTGTTTGATTAGCTTCCCATCCAAAATGTTTAACATTCATAGTTGCACTGCACGTGGGCAGCAGCAGTGTACCATCAAGATGTGCTGGAGATCCAAGGATCCTTCAACAGTATGTTCCAACACTTTTTCCAACTAGAAGGAAAAGGATTCAGATAAGTAGGAACACCATTTGCAAGTTTCCCTCAATGTCTCCATCCTGACTTCACGCTATATTGCTGTTGTCTCACTGGTCAATATCTTGGAACTCCAACTTGGCACTGCATGCCCCTACACCCAGGATTGAAGACGACAAGTCACCAACACCACCTCGAATGATTAAGGATGACTCGAGTATTGGACTAATGAGTGGTTAATGGTATATGAACATCAGTGAGTCTGATGGAAAGTCAAGCAGTTGATGTTCAGGTCCATCATAATTTTTTTTTTTAAAACTATCGAATGATACACTGTCCAACTTGTGGTACAAAACACTTTGAATTTGCATAATTGAATAATAAACATTCTAACCACTTTGCACAGTCTTGGATGCTGAAAATTTAGAAAAATGTTTGTTAGGTGTTTTGATTGAAATAGAGTAGTTTTAGAAAACAGCTATTGAGTACAGTATTGTTGATGGAAGCATAATGACTGAACTAGAAATAAGCCCCAAATGATTTCACTACACACTTGCTAGGTATTCCCTATCCTGTCTGTCAACCTCTTGTTCTTGTGAACAATTTATATTTTAATTTGCTAAGGTCACAGCTAACTGTTCTTCAAGTTCTCTTATTCCAAAAATACCAAGTTGTTTACTAAGGCCTGAAATAATCCAGATGTCTCTTGACGACAACCTACTTCAGTTGAAATAAAAGCTCAGGTGAGCATGAGGTGCAACTTGTTTTAAAGTACAAACATTTGAACTTGATTCTTTGAAGTGGAGTCACTATTAAAATGTCTGAAATATGGCCAGCTTGTGTGCAGCAAGCTCCCACTTAACAGTATGAAGATTGGAGTATCTGGTTATGTTGGTCAAAATTAAATTGATCCAAGCACTAGCGTAACCATCTGCAGCAGAATAATTATAGGATATTTTACACTTGATCTGCAAACAGAAGGCCTCCGTTTACATGGCCTCATCATGAAGTGGTGTACTTGCAATAGTACTCTTCACTACTGCATTGGAGTGTCAAGCTTCATTTTTGTGCCGAAGTAAATCTCAAGATGCAAATAACTGTAGGACTCTACTGAATCTCAACCCTGACTCAGTGAAGATGTGACCCAATCGCTGTAATATGAGCCAAGAAAAACATCTTCAGTTAAATTTGAAAAGCTGTGGGACTTCTCTAACTTACTAGGTTCTATCGATTTGTACTCAATTGCAGCACTAATTTTCTAAGCAAAAAGGAAATTTGGCTCCAGTTTGACATGGCAACATTTTAATAGGGCATGCAATTTTGGGAAGGGAATTGATGATTTTGTATGGAGATGGCCATATATGGTTAAAACCTGAGGCCCAAGCTTGTCCAATTACCTCGGTAGTGGTTTTGGCCATTTGGTATTTTGCAAATGAAGAAAAGACAGTTGTTTGTCAGAATAGCCTGTTAGCTATATCTGATGTGCAGCTTTGAAAACTACTGGTGGTTTACTGTTTACATGAGTTCCTGGATGTTCTATATGTTCAACTATCCTGGGCAGTTCCCAGCAGCAACTTGCTTCACAGTACAAACCTGCCTTCGGTATTTTCACTGGGGAAACAATGCTTATTGGAGTGAGAATAAACTTAACTTGTGCACATTGTTGTAGTTTTGTTTCTGCAAAACAAATCAATTGACTGTTCAGATTATCAGTTTAAGTATCTTGCAGTATCTGAACTTGTGGTGTTGTATTAGCATTACCAAACTGGTCTCCAGTATTTAAAAGTAAACACTTGAATGTGGGGAGGTGTTGTTCAACAAACCTGGCAACTTGAAATTGCAGTTGACTTTTTTGTGGAAGGCCTTGAGGCAATATGTTCAATGAAGATCAAACGCCTTTTTTTTTCAGGATTAGTCTTCTTCTGAGAGAAGGCACCTTGACTTCCAACCAGTGTCTTATACCATGCCTTCCCCACCCCCTCTCTTTCTTAAAAGATGAGACAAGTGGAATACCACTCTCATTCTGGTCATCTTCATACTGAAGAACTAACTGTTCAGTTGGGGTGTTGAGGATGC
This sequence comes from Rhincodon typus, assembly GCF_021869965.1. Classification (NCBI taxonomy): domain Eukaryota; kingdom Metazoa; phylum Chordata; class Chondrichthyes; order Orectolobiformes; family Rhincodontidae; genus Rhincodon; species Rhincodon typus. The sequence goes on from NW_025966486.1 coordinate 11,726, forward strand.
AGGGTGGTGGGAGGGGTGCGTATGTTGGGTGTCCAGTGGCAATACAGGTGACTGCTAAGCCTATTCTGCTTCCAGATGTTCCTGATCCAAATTGAAAGCATTACCATTGACTTTGAGTTATTAGTTTGGGCACTTCTATCTCCACCTCTTTCTCACCTGCTTGTGAAGGAGTTTGCACACGAATTTTGCATCTACCAGATGCATTAACCTGGGCAAGCTTTTTCCTAGAGTGAATCCACATCAGCACTCGAGTGGTGCCTTCAGAATTTGTTGTGCTATCTTTTGACCACCATTGATGCACCCCAGGTTCTTCAAAGAGACATTTGAGCAAATTGCCAGAATTCAGGCTAAAATCCCAGCCCAACTTTTTTCAAAAAAGTCTGTGCTGTGGCTATGGCTTTGAGTGCCTGAATGGTGCTGACAGCTGATGTTCAAAACTTGCCACAAGCAATTAAGTAGTTGTCCTACTTGGACTGCTTATTTAGATTACATAAGCCTTGCATAGAAGTGGGTAGGTCAACAGTGCAAATGTTTGTCTAGACTAAGTCTGCTAAAGGTTGCATTTGGTGATTCTTGGATTTTTTTCAATAAATCAGTGTCCTGATTTTAAAGATTTTCTGCAGTGCTATGAGGGTCTGTAATTGAAATATTGAGCTCAAAATGGAACTTTCTCTAGAGCAGGCTGGCTGTTTATTTCCTGGTGCTAATTTAGAACCAGTCCATGTTGGACTGTACAAGCAATTCATAACTGGCAATACTGAAACAGGAAATTGTATGGCATCTTCTTGGAGACAATTCATCTTGGGAGTTGCTTCTGATTTGAGGGGTTTCCTGTTGATCCAATATTGCTACTTCCTAGAATGCTTTAGAGAATATAAACATTAGTTGTTAGTATGCAACATTTTCCTGACTAGGTCAGACTCCTCATTTTGGCATGTAAGCATTCCTTGATGCAACTGTCAAGCTCTTGTGTAGTGGATTTAAGGGCAGCTGCATTTCTTTGCCACAGGCTGTTATACAGGTCAGCAAAGATCCTGTAATTCAATGTACCATCTTGGCTGCTTCCAAAACCTCTATAGATTATGACTGCAAATCCTAGTTGAAGTTGCAGGTTTCTAATGGAGTATTGGATAAGAGTTGGTTTGCACTTGTCACTTCCAACACTGGCTGTTATTAATAAGTCAGTATTTTGCTTCAGGTTTTTGTAGTTCTACCTATCTTTCTAAACTTCAGTTTTTCTAATTACCAATGTTGTGATTAGCTGTAATCCCAGTATACTGGGGCCTAAAGAAGCATACTTCCAGTATTACTGATGTTTGCAGGTTTTTCTGATTTTTCTAAACAGTATCTTGTATTGTGTAGTGTTGCAGATGGCTTGTCTGGCAGGCATTTGTGCTTGGGTAGTAATGGCTAATTGTTCTACTGTCCTCTGAATTGTGTTATTACCTCCAGATTTTGGATGAAATCTAAGGGCCTTTAGAGTAGTAGGGTAGACAACTATTTTTGTGGCTGGCTAGTAACTTTCAAAGCCTTGAGATTTTGCAGTGAAAACTTCACTTTCAGATTTGGTTCATGGCTGCTTAAATAAGCATCTAGAATGTTTCTGTGGACTGGCTTCTAGGCATAATTAGAAGAACAGATCTTTTCCAGACTGACTGGGCTAACAGTTGGCACCCAGACATGGCTTTAATTTTAAGGGGCATCTGAGACACACAGCAATTCAGGAAGGTCAGAAGCTATAGTTTAAGATTGTGCTCTGCACACTGTCTCCCCAGTGAGAGGAAACAGTTGCTGTATAACCAATTCATTCTATTGATCCCTCTCTTTGCACTCTGTGATCTGCACCAACTTGCAGTTGCTTTACTCCTTCTCATCTGAAGAGAAAATCTTCAGAAATCCTCATTCATCACATTTGGTAGTGAGGAGGTGCATACATGCCTCATGATAGCCATCCTAGCTTCACACTTCTCTTCCACAGCTGCTGCTACTTGATGTAACTGGCATGACTTGCTCTTCTGCAGACACAGTAGAGTCTTGTTAAAGATTGTGATTTTTGGATGTTCCACCCAAAGTGTGACTAGCCAGTTCTGGTGGGCAATTCTGAATCTGACATGACCATTGGCGCATGGCTCTCTGACTTGACAGATGGAATTTGTATCAGCTGCATCCAGTCAGCAAGGCAGGTGAAGCAGCCTTCAAGATATGACTTCTTTCCCTCCTTCATGGGAAAAATTGAATAATCTTTTCAGGGCCAATGGCTTGTATTGTCCTGGGGGCTGCTGAACTGTATCCCTGCTTCCTGCCAGTGGAAGCAAATAATCCATGTTACAACTACTTGTCCAATGCTCCACAGCTAGCATTCCCAGTGAATTCACATCTGTGATGCCGTTGACCCATTGCCATAGGATTTGATTGACATGTTGGATAAAATGGCAGTTGCATTGGAAATGCATTTGTAGCCAAGGAAAGTTGTGATCAACTTTGGACTCTATCCTACAGTCAAGATGTTTCTCCATTTTGTCTAGATGTAATGTGACCAGGAATCTGGTCTAGTGTTACACAGCACTCTGGCCTACCTTTTAAAGCCAGTTTGACCCTTCAGTGGATCATTTTCTGTTTGGAATCAGCCTTCATATACATACCAAGGGGGGGACAAATTCCCAGACTGTAGTGAGTTGGAAACCTGGTGTCACCCTTTACTACCTTTTTTTTTTGTGTGCTTGTGTTAATTCATAAACTCTCTGTCACCCACACCTGTGAAGTGAGCAAAATGAGCCACTAGGATGCAGCTAACAGTTCTTATGCTCTTTTGATTTTGAAGATGAGATAAAGACCTGGGTTTCTGTCATTTTGTACTTGTAGTGCAGCTATTTTCAACACCACTTACATGGAAATGCAAGGTGTTGAATTAACTTGTTCACAGATGGTAATTTCTTCCCCAGAAGAAATGAGCTACCTTTTTAATGGTACTGCTTTTGTCCACCAATTCTCTACTTCACAACCTCAAACTGTAACATGGATCAAAGGAGTTTTCAAATGAAATTACAGCTGTATCCAAAACTAAAGCAGCATAATTTGGGAAATGAATGGACTGTTGGTGAGTTACCAAGAAGCTTAGTAATAGCTATAGTATTCTAAATGGGAGCTAGTTTCAGTTAATAAGGTTATCACTTTAAATGGGGAATATTTTTAATCTGTGATTTAAATCAATTCTGCCACAATTTCTAACTTTTGAGCTTGATCTATCCTGAGGATTGAAGGCTATTGTACAGTTAGCTTCTCACTCCTAGAGTTTGAGGAGGAAAGCAACTAATCTCTGTAAAATGCAAACAATTTAATCTTCTAGATGACGTATATAGAACTAACTGATTAAAGAATGACTCCAGCCTTTCTGTCTGACGCAGAAGGGTGAGTCACATGCTAATGATTTCAGAGCTTTGAAATATTTATTGGTTGTGACTGACCCAAAATATGAGACATTTGTTTCTAGCTGTAGACACTTCCCCTTTTGGAGATTTTCAATATTCTTGTGTTACTTTGGAATGTAATTTGAAAGAGGCTAATGTTTCATCATGCTGTAATTCTTTTCCCTCTGGCCTGTTGAATTGCTTCATAGAGTCTTGGTTTAGCTGATTCTGGACACTTTTTTTTTCTTTTGTTTTGAACTGTTGTGCATCTCAAGCTTTGCTTTTGTGAGAAACTGTCTTGATGGACTTTAAATTTTTTAATGAAAATGCCCTTTTCTTTACAGAGTTTTGAGGTCAGATGCCGAATTGTCAATCAATTGAAACTGACCAGTGGGTTAAGCATTAGCTAACTCCATCCTGCAGTTGGCAGGTGAGAATAGGGCTGTCAGTGTTTCAGAAGTGAAGATTGATTAGTCCACAAATCAAATGTGCAGGCTCCAGTATCTAGTTGGCTAGGCTGCCGAAAGCTTGATTGCAAATCAACTGGACTATAACCTGGTCATGTGATTTCTGACCTTGTCCACCCCGGTCTGATACAGCAGCTCCACATCACTGATTTTTTTTTTTTTCTTTCTATTGGAGGGGGCACTTTGTTAAACTTCAGTTGAGGCCAGAGGCATTTTTAGTCTTAAGTGGATGTTGCTTGGTTAACTCCATATAAGGACTGTTCACCAAGAGTTTTTTTTCTTTTGAAAAAGAATACTAGCATTGAAGATGGTGTGGAATTAGTTCCTGTTCAAGTTTTAAAATAGGTTTTGAATGGAATAGTACTTGAGAAACTTGTTACTTAACCTGGAAGGATCCTGGATTAGGAAACTGCTAACCTGGTGCACCTTCTCTGGAGGGAAGAGATGAAAAGCCAGGAACTATAGGCCAGTTAGCCTAGTATTGGGAAAATGCTAGAGTCTCTAAGAAATAGCAGGTCATTTAGAAAAGACTTAATGGTTTCAACATTTTGTGAAAGGAAAATGTTTGACACTAGTGTATTGTTTCAGCATATAATGAGCAGAATTGGAAAGGCAAACCAGCCAATGTTGAATGTTTTCTGACAATCCAAATAGAAAGTGCCACAAAATAGAAGCCTACTGCGTTGGGTTAATTTATTTAATGTAGATGAGGATTAGATAAAGCAACTCGGGTTGGAAAACAGGATATGGGTTAAGTGGATAAGTGTTGCAGTTTAATGTGGGAATGGTGAGAGGTCATGCATCTCGGAGAGAAAGGCAGACCTCTTAAACAAGGACTTGTGCAGTGCACACAGATCTGGTTGTTCTTTGTGCACGAAACAAAGCATTAGCATGCAGGAGCAACAAGTAATTAAAGCAAAACATAATGTTGGCCTTCGTTGTTAAAGGTTTGGAGTGTTTTAATAAAAAAATTTGATTTTTAATAACTACGCAGGGTGTTGAGGCTATTGCCAGGAGTAGTCTGCACAGTCTTGGTACCTTTTATCAGTCCAATGTATTGGCACTGGAGGCTGATTCCTGGGTTGAAAGGATTGACTTCTCAAAAATAGCTAATCAAGTTAGGTTTTAAGAGTGAGGTGATCTTATTGAAACAAGTAAGATTGAGGGGTGCTTGATGAGGTAGGTTTTGAAATAGTTTTACTAGTGGGAGAGTCTAGAATTGGCTGACATATGGGATAAGAGGACTCTTTCTCAACGATTTGAAATTATTTTCCCAGAGGAATAATTGTCTCATTCTCTATTTGAGTTGTAGAGCCTAGATCATTAGTAGTTTTTTCCAACATTAAAGCTGAGGGATATGCTGAGCTGTATCAAAGGAGTTGAAACATGCAGCAGATCAGCCATAATCTTGTTGCATGATATGACTAGGTTTGAGGGGCCAAATGCTTTACTTGGGTTCAGCTCTCTGACTTGGTAACTTAATCAGACAAGAGTACAAGGCTCAACAATTACAAGACATTGTTGGCAACAACAGTCACAGGCAGAACAGCTATAGCTGAACAAAATGTAAATTCTAACCAAGCTATGCTATCATGGGAGATGATCTTGTGTATTTCCTGAACAGCCTCTGGCGAATGTAAGGCAGATTGACCCTGGAAACTGATGGGGTGGTGTTGGTGTGTCACTAAATTGTACAATCAAAAGCCATGTGACTTGGTCACCATTCCAGGCAGAGCTTGAATTGTATCCAAAAAAAAAACTTTTAAGCATGTTTTGTCACTTTGTTTGCCCTGTCCAATTACCAAGGCAAAAGGTCCTTCTGAAGGGAGATTGTAAATCTGAAGCTCTGATTTTTAGAGCTAGGCCTTTTGGAGTGGGAGTCAAGCTGTAATGACTAATTTGATCAGTTCCATTCTGCTCGTTGAGCTACCGGCTCCAAGGCAGCAATGTTCAGCTCTTTGAATGCATGTCATAGCCTGATGTCTCCACTTTAGGAAGCCTTGCCCCAAGGAAAAATGTTCTTCCTGACATGAGAAATTGACATGAAATGTGTTCCTTTAATGTTGCAAGGAAACTATCAATCTCTGCCCAAACTTCAGCTTGGGAAGAGTGCTTGGCTGGAATTGCTAACAAAATTCTATTGGCATACCTGTTTAACTCAGCTGAAGCACTTTTGTCAATTGAACATAATTTCTTTTGCAGGTGTCATCTGACTTCTCCACACTGAAAATAAAGGGAATCAATTAATCCAGCTAACTTGTTCAGAAGCTGCATTCCAGATTCCTGTAAAAACAACTTAACACTTCTGAATAAAAACAGAAGTGGATGCTGCAAATCAGGAACAAAAACAGTTGTTGGAAAAGCTCAGCAAAAACGTTGACTTGTTTCCTTTTACAGATGCTGCCAGATCTGCTGAGCTTTTCCAGCAACTTTGTTTTTTAACATTTCTGAACTTTAGCTGTGGATCAACTGTCCACTTACTTGATGCAGCACAAACCCCCCCCCACCTTCTTCAGAATGTGAAGCAAACTAAAATACTTGAAGTTGGTAGACTGCAATACAAACCTATTCCTTCACACTTCTAAAAACGTATGCAAAAGTCAAATCTTTTCACTGCACCAAGTGGAAACAATACTTTCCCCACAGTCACCCTGTCTCCATGCCACCTGTTAGTTATTAATTAATGCAATTATTTAAAAAATATAATGTTAGTCTCATAACTGCACTTACAAGGGCATTTTTTTTTAATGTTTGCCACAGCTAGTTGAAAGTCTGCTTTCCTTGCAAGGAAAGTCATGAAGACTCTGCTGTTATGCTACCAGAAAGAAGTTGAGAGAACTTGCTGTCAAAAACAGAGCACTTAATGTCTGAAGGGCGAAATGACACAGTATGAAAGGAAGATTTTTCAAATGCATGTACTTGCCACTGGCAAGTTACTATGTTTTTGAGCTTTACTTTCAAAGGTTATTACTTTAAATTTGGTAGCTATATGTTCAAAGATGATCGAACTATTAGCATTTGGAGCAGGTAATGGTTTTTTAAGTCACTTGGATGTGGATGTCAGTGGCTGGCCAGAATTTTTCTGTCTCCAATTGCACTTGAGGGTGGTGTTGAGCTGTTGCCTTTAACCTAATGGGTGACCCACAATCCCTTTTTAGGGATGGATTTCCAGGATTGTGCCCCATTCCATGAAGGAATCGTGATTATGTATTTCTAACTCAGGATGGTGAGTGGCATGGGGAAATTGGGAGGTGGTGATCCCATGTAACTGCTGCCTTTATCATTATGGATGGAAGTGTCATGGGTTTGGAAGGTGCTATCTGAGGATCCTGTGACTTTCTGCAGTGCCTCTTGTAGATATGTAGTGCCAATAAAGAGGGCTGGTTTGTCCTGGATGATGTCAAGCTTCCTGAGTGGAGCTGCACCCATCTAAATAAGTGGGAATGATGCTTGCTAGTATCCTCTTTTAAAAAAACCATGGAGTATGAACCAATTCTAAAATGGCTTGTGCACCAATTTTTTTTCTTTGGAGCTCCAACTTTAATATCAAGCAAAAGTTTGAGTTGCCTTTTGCAGGCCCTAGAACAATCCTGATACTTTGCAGTGACAGAAAATTTGTAAGTATTCCTCTGTAGCTTTACAATTGGTGTTGGACAATGGATGGATTTACTTGGCCCTCAAGTGGGAATAAGTTCCAAATCCTGTTGGTATCACAGTATATATCACTAACCTGTGAAGGAATGTTTCTTCTAAGGTTAATTGGTCAAGTACAATGCTGTATAAGTAGGATGGCTTCAGAAAAGGCAGAGTATCCAAAGGATTGCAACTTCCGGAAGCCTTCACTTGGTAAATTACAGATTAAGCTTAATCTAATCTGTTAGAAATACAAACCAAACCATTTTAGGTGCAGCAATCCAAGTCTGATGTCAGTGTCCAGAATGCACTGTGAGTAGCATGCTATATGATACTCTGCCCTTTCTGAAGCCAACCTTCAATATGCCTTTAGACTTTTTGGAAAAAAGTTTAGTTTTTGTGCTTTTTTTTTCCAATCTTGCTACACACCTAAGTTTGCAGTTGGAAACTGTGCAGTGAATGATACACTGAAGTCTGCATGAAAATTTGAGATTGAGCCAGAAATTAAATAAGAAATTGAATATTTTTTGTGCAATAGGTTAAAATCTTAAACTGGTGAGTTGCAATCAAAGCTACTGATGTCTTGATTTGCCAGTTATTGGGATTGGCTTAACATAAACCAAAGAACTGCAGATATTGGAAATTTCTCAATTGTTGGAGAAATGCCACAGGTCTGGCAGCCTCTGGAGAAAAGGGTTAGTGTAGCCCAGGTGTTGGCTTTGTTTCTCTCCTCCAGAGCTAGGCCTGCTGAGTTTCTCAATCCTTGTGCAGTTGTAGTGGACTTGTTCTCTTCTGACTGCATTTTTGGCATGACTACATCTCCAAACATAAGCCTTGCATTGCAGGAAAACCACCATGGCACACTTGGAAGGTACATCACTTGATCACTACCTAAGAAAGCATGGACAAGAACTGATCTTAGCTATGAAATCAAACTCAACACCATGGCCTTTTTTAAACTTGCTCTCCTTGACCTATCTATTTTTGGGTTGTATTTATTGTTCTTCTCTCTGCCTGCCATCTTGTGTACCCCTTCACAAGACAAAGCTGATTCAGCCCAGCTCTTGTGCTTGAAATTAACATCTCTGAGGGAATATTAAACTTCTGTGAACTAACTCAAGTTTGTTTTTTGTTTTTTGTTTCTTTTGACTTCAATTATGCTTGAAAATAGACACTAGTCTGTTGGACACAATTATTTCTGCACTTCAGGAGAAACTGAAAAATATTGGATGACTTGCTTACAAGTAAGTGTTTGTTACTTTTAGGGTTAATGTTAATACACACCATCCACGTGGAGGCTTGTTTCACAAATGGAAACCATGTTTTTGGCTTGAACCTGAAATTATTCCAACAGGATTGAGGCTTTCAGTTGTCAATCTTTGGAAGCTGTATTCACTGTATTTTCATGTAGATTGTTCTCCAGCTTTATAATTTAGCTTGTTGGCAGCATGAACATCCACGAAGTTGCATTGTGTTGTGCATGATGTCCAAAGTGACTTGAGAAATATTATCCAACACAGTTAGTCATTGTCATACAACACAGAAATAGACTGTTTGGTCCGTCTTGTCCATGCTGATCAGAAATCACAGTCTGACCTCTCAACCCTTTGTAATCATGTACCCATCCACATAACTTTGTAAGTGTTGTAATTGTGCCCACCTCTGGCCACTCATTCCATACCAGTACCTCTGAAAAAATTAGCTCAAGTTTTTTTTAAAATCTTTCCCTGCTCTCCTTTTTTTTTTTTTTTTTAAAAACCTATCACCTCTGGTTTTAGACTTGCCTACCCTGGGGAAACAACCTTGCCTATTCACCGAATCCATGCTGCTTGAGTTTAAAGCCCTACAAAGTCACCCCTCAGTCTCCACTCCAGTCAGAGAAAAGCCTCTGCCTATTCAGCCTCCCTGATAACTCATGCCCTCTGGTCTTGGCAACATCCTTAAATCTTTTCTGCACCCTCCAGTTTAGGTGTCCTTTGTTTTGAGTCACTTTGAGCACACTTGAGTGTCTCCAGTGAAGGAAAAGCTTGAGATGGTATGTGAGCTTGGCTGAAAGTATGGCTGCCATTGTCCTACCTAAACCACTTTTTATTTTGGCGCTTGTTTGGTCACCTATTTGCATTTAACAATTAAAATCTCTGCTAAGCCAATGCATTCAAACCATGTTGGAATGCAATTGTTCCTAGATTTTAAAACTGCCTTAAATGTTCTTTGCAGCCTACTAATGCAGCTGGAAATGAGTGTTGTCTTGTGACACTGAAGCCACGTTTTGGCCACCACTCCAAGCATCTGACACTTGAGAACCCAGCAGAGCCTAAATATAGGGAGCATGAAAAAAATTGCACTGACTGTAGTGGCCCAATGTCTTTGGGTGTGGTCAGTGGAGAGGTGACAGTAGTTGCTCTGAGAGGGGCTTGCTTGTAAAGAAATTGGCTTCTAGCAACTGATCATGTCTGAGTTGAAGTACAAGCTAAATAAGATTAAATTTGCAGATGGCTTTCTGAAACAGAAAGACATCTGTTTTCTTTAAAACAGAATGCAGTACACCCATTCCAAGATTTAAACTCAACTAAGACTTGACTTGAGCTTCTGAGATGGCCAGCATGAGATTAGTTGGATGCAAGATACCTGAGCCAAAGAATAGTAGAGTCTGGAGGTGCTGACCTGTGGTGGCTTTTGCTAAAGATGCTAGTCATGTTCTGTATTGAGCAAAGAGTTCAGAGGTAATTGGAGACTCCGGTCACTTTGTCTTGAGTGAACCTCTGAAATTTTGGTCCTCCATTTTCAACACTGTTGAGCCCATGTGGTTAACTACCCATTTCCAGTAAGTATGTAACTTGTGTTAATGGGGTGTTGCATCAAGTGGATGTAGAAAAGTTGTTTTTAAAATTTTGGAGTCGAAGTTCACTGGGTATGTAACAAGACAACAGTGTAGATATTCATGTTGCTTGCACCTATGGTACCATACTTAATTTTGACCAGGGGACCTTGTGACTTGTTCTTCACATGGTCTCCCTGGTCTACCAGTCAAACACTCTCTTTTGGATGTGGAAGTGGTTTTCATCTTTATCAGCAAGTTGTTCAATATTTACTGTAATTAGGCCTTAGCCAGCACTTGTATGCTAAGATGTATGAAAGTTGCATTTGTGTTTAGGGCTGTTAATTGACCACATTCAGGCAGCATGATACAGCCATTTATGAAGCTGCTGGAATTTCTTAAAGCAATGAGAAGGCCACAACTTGAGCATTGAAGTTTGAGCCTCTGATGGAAGTATTCAGGCCATGGAGTTTGTGCAGAGGAGATCAAATCTAAACATGGGTGGCAGAGTTTTTTACTTTGTTGGGGGTTGGGCGGAAGGTAACCTGGTAATTAAAAAGCAGTTTACATTTGTCTATATTAAATTATTTAGTCCACCTTTTTTAAGTTGTTTCTATAGTCTAGATCAAGTGCTTGACAGATCAAAAAGATAGAGGTTGCACTTCCTGCCAGTAATGTGGAATTAAAAATGACTCTCTCGGAAATAACTTTAATGATGCAAGCATCAAGACTGACTGACCAAAATAGTTAATTCCAAGTCAAAATTCACTAAGCTTTCATACTGAAGTGTATCCATAGTGACATTTTTTCCTCAGAACAAAATTATGGGATGGTGAAATGCTGGTTGTGCTCAATCCCAAAGTGAAGGTTGTTGAGCTCATTCTCCAATCCACAAGTATGTCTTTACTTTTGGGATGGACATAATGTCCAGTAACTAATAGCTTTTTGCTTCTAAACCCTCTGCAATTGCAAGTTGGCAAAGAAATGCAGCTAACACTTTTTTGTGATTTTAATTCTACATCACTTTGGTCATACAAGTGTAATATTTACCTTTAAATTTATTATTGAGGAGAAGCATTGCCTCATTGCAAGTTGGCAACTACAGAAAAGTGGATTCTAATGGTCAAGCAAATGAGACAGGATTATAAAGCATCTGCATTTTGAAAATTGCTATGTATCCTACTGGGATTGAGGAACACATACTAAACAAAGCAGTTCCATGTAACAGTGTATAATGTTTGGAGCTGCTGATATTTAAGGAAAGCTTTTTTTAAAGAGCCTGTTTTAATATCTTGTCTTTGTCACAGACAAGTCAGACTAGAGTGCAAGTTACTTGCTCATATGTTTTCTACTTTGTCCATTTGGTGCACTTAATGTGGTATCAGTTGCAGCCAGGACTTGAGGAAAAACAAAGGGGTATTGATTGGTGGAACTTCTGAGGCCCAACTGCTTGGTTAACCAGAGGAATGTCGGTTATGTTGCTTAGTGACAGGCATTCCAGTTGAGTGAGAGCCTACCTCTGGTGCTTTCCATGCAATCAAGACTGTCTCAGTGACAAGTTTTAGTCACATGACTGATCTGATTGAGCCACATAACCCTCAACTACTTTCCAGCAAGAAGGTGCATCAGATCTGCAAGATAAATAGAATCTAATACATTGAACTAAGCTGAATTTTGAATTCCCTCGCTGAAAACTAAGATCAGGCAGCTACTAACATGATTTGAGAATGATGGAGGTGTACAGCATGGAAATGGGCCCTTTGGCCCAAACTGTCCATGGAATATAAATCTCTAGTATTGAACATTAAATTTATTGAGGCCTTATCCAGCCAGCAATATTGTTTGCATAATCTTGGCTGCAGTTTTTAAGAACCTTCAAATTCACTAACTTTGCATTTCCAAAACCAATGGAAGTAATTTTTAGCAGACAATTGGCCTCTTTGAAAACAGGACTGTAGTTTGTTTTCTCAACCCAAAGGTCATTATTTCCCCCTATGCTCTAGCTGCTGCCACCACCTGTTATAAATAACTAATGCTGAGCCTCCAGGCAAATGCCACTCTTCTTTGGTAAAATTCTTTTCTTTTAGTGATCATGACCTTACTTTTGCCACAGACTTGCTAAAATTGTGTACACTTTAATTTTGGATGTATGCAGAGCTGATACAGCTGCTGTCAGTATGGTACATAATGGTTTACTTTTTGTCCCAGTCACTGTCAAAGGTACTAATACTTGACCCAATTCTTTCTGACCTGGCAATGGTGTTGTATAAACAATTATTCAGTGTTGAATCCAAGGTCTAATATTTTTTTAAAAAAAAAAGCTCTTCAGAATACAAGTTCATGTGCCCTTTTAAAAGATGTAACTTGTCACTTAAATTCTGGTGTTTTTGGTTGCCACCAGCTAATCTGGAGCATGACCACAGCAAGCCATCCAGAGCACTTAGTGCAAATGCATTCTCCAAACAATATCTCTTGTTTTAAACTGCATGTGCTCCTATTTAAAGCTACAAGTTAATTAATATTCCTGGTCAAATGCTATTCTAGTAATCCCATTTTCTCCAGTCTCTGGAATTTTAAAATCAAAACTTCTCCCCTCTTGTGCTATTTTGCTTGCCTTGTATCTAATTGTTCTGTTTTTTTCGTAGAATGTGTTGCTCTCATTGGAGTGCTTTTGCAATGGGATGTCTCCCCAGTCCATTTTAGGTCAGGGCATTTGCAGCCATCCTGTACTCTGTGCTGCAGATGGTGTGGGATCACCTCTTGCTGATTATCTGCAGTGAATTAACAGCTTCTTGTGGATGTTCTGTAAGATTCCAATGACTTTCAGCAAGTCTCAAGTCGCCACATGTGCTACCTTTCTGACACTTGAAATTTTGCACTCTAGCAGTAGTCACTACTGTGCATTTTGGCTTTCTGTTCTATCTTTCTCTTGCCACTCCACCTGTTATTTTCTGGCCTTGTTTTTTTGGACACAGGAAAAGTAGTCATTGGACTAGATGTTAGCCATTGGACTAGACTACTTTGCATGCCTTCAGTAGGTGTATTTCTCCATCTTGAGGATTACGTTGCACAAGTCAGTTTTTAATGATCCTCTTTTGGTAATTTTCACTGCCTTTGCCTTCACATTCTGGGGGATTGTGGAGATGTCTGACGTTGAATTTCCCAATTCTTGAAACAGCTGAATGCTGTAATGACTGAAATGTGCAACCTATAGTCTTGCAGGTGGTCACTGACATTCCAGTTCTTGTTAATGATAAGCTCACTGGCTTAAAGCCAAAGGTCAACTCCAAGGTGCTTGTCTAGGGGGTCAAAAATGATCAAACTTGTTTCTACTGGTCTTTTTAGAATTGCATCAGCTGACATTTTCAATCGTTTCCTCAGTTGATCAGAGCACTTGTTTTGCAGAATAGCATGTTTGCTTCAGGCCATCCTTTTTAATCGCTGCTTCCTGCAGCACGTGGATAGTTGTTGTCTTGCATTGTTGACTTCATCTGAGCAAGATGCTCCCTTTATTCCCATTCAGTATCTCCAGCTAGTTTGGTCACCTCATACTTTGCTTCATAGCTCACTCCTTTTGAGTATAGGAGTTGGGAATCTCATGTTGAGGTTGTCCAGGACATGAATGAGGCCACTTGTGGAGCTCTGATCACTGTTACAGGAGAGATTATCAAGCTGGAGAGGGTTCAGAAGACTTACCAGGACATTGCTGGGAATAGAAGGTTTGAGTTGTAGACAGAGGCTGGGATTATTGCGTGATGTAGGAGGTTGGGGGGGGTGACCTTTTCAAGAGGATTATGAAGTAGGGAATATAGATAGGTGTGGGGGGCATAGTCACAAGGTAAGAGATTAGGACACAATTGTGTGTGCATGCTTCTGAACGCTAGTAGGCAGTGCCATTGCTTGCTTTCTCTTGATCTCAATTGCAACTGGCTTGACTTTGCTGCATAACAGTTGCTCCAACTCCTATTCTGCTAGCATTGCACTGCAAAGTGACATTAGTTGAGCCCTTGCATTCTTGTCACAGGATTTTCCTTCTGCTAAAAGCTGATTACTCTGTTCCCCAATACCATTGAACATCCTTCGTCAGAGCTTGGTATGTGGTTCTTGCTGGATTTTTGTCAAGGCAGCAACTCTGTACGTTACTTCCTCTATCTGTTGGTGACTGCATCTGCAACAACATTCATCTAGTCAGGATCCCAATGTACTTTTTTTAATGCCACTGCATAACTTGTTGAGACAATTAAGTTGCATCTTTGTCTTGAATTTTTTATTTTTGGTGTGTTTTTAACACAAGATTGTGATCTGGTTTTCTTCCCTGTTGTCACTTCCTTCACATCTGCAGACTAACAAATCACCAACCGCTTCCACTCCAGGAAGATGATTTGATTATCTTGGGTTGTCTGCATCTGATTCTTTTTGGAGCATGGGAAAAGCCAAATAATGTGGATCACTTTTTGTATTAGCTCCTGAATGATAGCCAAAATTTTAAAACTAAAGCTTTAACTAGCTTCCTGTTTTCTGCAAGGGTAGTGAAGAGCTTTGTCTTCAAGTTGTGGCAGAATTGAGATTGTTGGCACTAGTAGTGAAGTCTGTTTATAAAACTCAGATCTGTTGGATACTGCCAGTTCTTGGCACACTGCATTTTCCTGAAGCTTCCTGCTGCAGTCACTATCCTACCAGCCACAAACAATTTGCTAGCTCTAGTCCTGACAATGCCAACCTGGTGTCTAGTGAAATAATTTATCTAAAATCTCCTGACATCTCTCCAGAAGCCAGCTGTGTTGGCTTTTGTCAGTTAGAACACCGTTTTCTCCTTGTCTTGAACACTGCCCTAAAGCACAAGATTTGCATCCTGTCTTTTTTGGACTTGATCTCACCTAGAATATTCTGCAAGTAGTGCTTTGGCTTGGAATACCTGTGCCTAATAAGTCTGAACTGTTCTATTCTTCCTCCTTCGCAACCCCTTCCTGCCCCTGCACAACTCACCCTGACCCTGACCCGTGCTATACAACTTATAGCACTGTTATTAGCACTGGGTATAAATCAGTCCTCTTTATGGAAAGTTGTCATGTTGCTGTTTTTTAAACTTGACTAGCAACGGATTTGGATTTTCATTTTACTTGGATTTCCTCAGCCACTCAGACTTGACCACTAATTCCAAACTTGCAGGTTGCAGTTTCATTTCTTGCTTTGTCTTGGGGCAACTGGCTGTCCAACAGCTGGAAATAAAA
>NW_025966486.1:27381-35543 GCF_021869965.1 Rhincodon typus
CATGTCTGATGTCACTGTCAAATAGCTTCCAGAAACAAGTGGAAACACACGGAATCTCTGCCTGCACTCCAAGACTACCAGAAGTCTGCCAGTACATCAGATGGTTTTTTTTTTCACCCCCCCGCCCCACCACCACTGGCCAAGAAATATGAATTGGAGGTGACTTTTTTGAAAGGAGGCTTACTTGAATTTATAGAAAACGTAGTTTTCATGAGAATTTTAAAAATTAAATGAGTTGAACCTAACTCTGTCTTCAAGCTGGTAGCAGCTTCTCCCCACAGCATTTTACCATGAATTGGCTGTTGTGAAGCTGATTCTTTTCTTTATCAGAGGCATTGTGCAGTATGTTTCTATGCAATGTGGTGGGGTGGAGGGGGGAGATTTTATTTTGAAATTGGAAACTTTGGAAAACTCTCTTTCCACAATTGAACAGTATTTGTTTCAACATCTACAATATAACTAATTATTTCAAGTATATCTGAAAGTTGTTGCTAAAGGTCTTGTTGGAAAACATGTGGATGTAAGAATCCTCTAAATGCTCTGAACTTTCAACTGCAGGCAAAATGGGTGTTGTAGAAACTGAAATTCTAGATAGGTTTTTCCCAAAACAAGCTTTTGTTTCACATGTTTGAATCCTTTTTTGAACTTGTGCGCACGAACTTTTTTGAATTGGCTTAATGTGTACTCCAGTTGTCTAAGAATTGACTAGTCAGTCTTCTAATTATCTTTGTGCCCTGAAATGAACAAGTGTTTCAACTTGTAGGAAAATTAATTTCATTTTGCTTCATTGCTCAGTTGAGGTAGTTGCAACTAAGGGAAGTGTTCTGCAATAAAGTTTTGACACCAACATTGCAAGGCAAGAAGGCCATTTCTTGTTAACTTGTGCATTACTGTCATGAATTAAAAACCCTTGGCATAGAAGTTT
This sequence comes from Rhincodon typus, assembly GCF_021869965.1. Taxonomy (NCBI): domain Eukaryota; kingdom Metazoa; phylum Chordata; class Chondrichthyes; order Orectolobiformes; family Rhincodontidae; genus Rhincodon; species Rhincodon typus. Next base: position 28,307 of record NW_025966486.1, read on the forward strand.
GCTTGCCCACAGCAGTTACCTCAATTTAAAGCTCTGGCTTTTACATTTGATCCTATTTGCTATCTCACTTCAGAGGCTTAAACATGACCTCTCTTTTGAGTATCTTACGAAGGCTAAATATTATGTATTCTATTTATTGCAGGCCTGTATTCCTTGAGTAACTAATTTCATTTGCTTGGCAAATTCACATTACAGAAGATTGGACCACAGTAGCTTTAAAGCTTTCTAACTTCTGGAAGACTTGCTGTCATGAGCCTGAAGTTTGCAGAGGTTGGGGAGTCCTTCCACTTTGCAGGTTTTGCTGCATGTGTATCTTGCAGCTGGTTTCATGCCTCTCTTCTGGATTGTGAAATAGATTCCTCACTTTGGTTTGTACAGATTAAAAACACTTTTTATTTGCCAAAATGGCTGACAGTTATTACATGTCCTTGTCCTTGTCCTTGTTTTTTGATGGAGATTTGCAAATCTCCATCTAAAACATTGATTCTTCTGGCCCTGTGGAGCTCAATGGGCAACAGATTGCAATTTGTGCCAACCTGCCCAACTGTTTTGGATAACAGGCAAAGTTGTCTAACGAGACTTTGTTTTTAGTGTACTTCACTAGGTCTTTGACTTGACCTGGTGTCCATTCAACTGCAGCCATGGCAGGGTTTATGCCCTATAAAAGTCCATAACCTGAAAAGAATAAAATTTGTGGAGGAACTGTCATGTAATGGAAAGTATGGGGATACAGCTTACTTGTAATACATGTTTAGTGTGCTTTGTTAGTAAAAACTAAAAGCTGAGCTTGTGACACATCATTCAAGGATGTGAAATCCTCAATGTCTGTATTTAAAGACTAGCTCGAGGAACTTTGTTTGCCAAAGGCCAAGTGATTCCCATTAACAAATTTTAATTTTTTCCAAAATTAAAATCCAAAGCTGTAAATAAAGTGTGACAGTGGTTTCAAGTTGGACTTTACTGGAGCATTTTGTGAATACTCCAGGAAAACTTTAATGGTGCACTTGTTCTGATTTTTGTTTCTTCCATGAATCTCTTGTGCCATTCCTGTAACCCTAGGCAGCTAGTAAGCTTGTTTTTAAAACAAAAGGGCCATTTGGGTTCTTCAGATGACATAGCATTTAACACCTGGGGGGGAGGGGGACTGAAAAGAATGAATTGGTCATTGGGAAAGTGAATACATGCCGCAAACAGTTGAATGATATTAGTGGGTCATGAAATGAACTGACCCTCTCTCTTTTTAATTTCTCTCCTCCTTCCCCCCCCCCCCCCCCCAACTGTTACAGCTCAGTGCAAATTAGAACTTTTTTTGGAAGCACTGTTCAATGTTACACTGTTCCCCTTTATGTTGCTTCATGTTTATTCCTGTACATTCTCACCTGCTGTCCTGGCCTGGTTCTTTCTGCTGCTATTAATATTCCTAGTCTTTACTAAATTTTTTTTTAAAGAAGATATTAACCATGATCACAGTTATTAAGGCTAACACTTCCAACATGTATCCTAGCAATAATGCTTATGGATGTTTTATTCAGTCTCCAATTATCCTTTGTTTCAACACTACAATCTGGGGACAAGGAACTAACGCCTGGTGATCTGAACCTGTGGTTTTTGCAGTGGGCACTAATTATATTTTGGACAAAATATGCTATTCATGTGCATGATGTAGTTTTTGGTTCTGTACGCTTGCAAATCAAGTTAAAAGCAGAAAGCTGGACAGTGCCAAACAAAAATCAAAACTTAATGTATGTAACTTTGTTAAAATACTGAGGCACTAGGAGGGTCTGTAGCTGCTGAGGTGCAGTATCCCGCACTTTTTGCAGAAGTAGGAGGTCCATTTTGACGTTGGCCAAGTAAACCAACATGGAAACATGTGTAATGTTAAAACTACTATATTAATACTGGCAACTTTAAAACTGAGTTTATAGAATTGCCCGCTGTCAATTTTACCTGCAGTCTTGCCATTTGGCGGGGGGGGGGGGTGCTCCCTACCACCCCATGGTGTGGGTGAACTCTTGGGCACCCTCTGCACTGAGCCATCCTGTCTTCCCCTGGCAGGGTGGCCCTGCTCTGGTATCAGTGGGGTGGGAATGAAGCCAACAGGATCCAGTTCAGTCTGACTGAGTATTAGGGCTCCTAGTTGTCCAGAGCAGTGGTGTTGGGTACCTCCTGGTTGCTGACAGCCAGACATTAGGTTTCAGCAGGCCTTTTGAAGTGTGGCATTTCTGGGTGGGGGTGGAGGGGTGCCCCCCACCATAATGCTCTGCCGTTATTTTTTTAATGGCCATCTCTCATCCCTCTGCAAGGCTTTGTCAGAAGTTGCTGGTGTAGCTATTGTAGAGTTGCCTCTTTGCATTTTTGGGGGCCTGACCAGCATGGTGATGGTTTTTTTTCCCGCCCCCTTCTGCAGTTCCTGCAGAGAATCAGTTTTTGGCAGTCCTGTGCTGCTTTTTTTTTTTTTTTCTTTTCTCTCTCTCTCCTCCACCCGCCCCCAACAGGCTTGTCTTGCTCTCACTCGACTTGCTGGCCCAAATTCCAAGGGGCCAGTATATTGCTGCCGCCTTCCAGCCGGACATAGCTTCCCAGGATGGTGGGGACATGGGGTTTATAGAAATTGACCTGCTTCTCTGTAAGAAGAATGAACGATCCTGCCACAGATGAGATGGAGAGGAGACCCTCCCCTCCTTTCTCTGAGCATCTCCTGAAAATATTCAATGTTTGTAACTGAAGGTCATGTCAAAATAGCCCCTGCTGGGGAAATCCTGCAAGCAGAAATCTGTTTGGAACCCACAGCAATCCAGGAGGACTCTGGGTGAAGGTGGTCAGATTGACCAGTGATAATTCATTCATTATTTATAGTCACCCTGACTATTGTGGACCTCACTGGCCTGGGGTGCAGGTGCTAGCAAAGGTCATAGCTCCAGTTGATGGTCAGTCGCTGAATTGAGGTTAGGCCAAAGCCAGCATAATGATCCACCAAGTTTAGATCAGATCAATGAACAATCCTGCTATTGATCCAGTGACAGAGGTTCTTGGCTCAGATCCTGATCAAGGTTGTCTGTTTTGGCAAAGCTGAGGCTCTCACTCCTACCACTACCTTTTTTATTCCCCTTATTCAGGGAAATCTCTGGAAACTTACACTCAGCTTTTGGCTGAGTGTGAATGTAAGCTCAGACTGTCAGCATATGGTGTTTTTAATTCTTTGTTCACAAACCCAAACCCTCTTATTGAAGGCTTCCTCTCTTCTGGTGAGGCCCATCACTTGTGGTTTGCCATGTTTACTCAAATGAAGCATCAATTGAGAGTCTCTTCAATTTTCAAAATGAAGCCTGAATAATGTATCCATTTGCCCCACAGCAGAAGTAAAATGTTCTATGGTCTTCAGCTGACTATCCTATGTTAAGAATTTGAACTCCATCTCTTGATTTTTAACCTGCTTTTCAACAAAGATGAAGCTACACTATACAAACTAGACATTGTCCTTGTCTGCCAAGTTCCAACTCCTGCAGCAGGAGGCTTTTTAGATCGCTGATTCTTTTGTCCTTTCAGTACCTTCAGTCAGTATGCTGTAACAGGATGAAATGTAAATGTTTGTCTTCAGTGCAACCTTAAAGGAGAGCAGCTTGTCTGGTCTGGTTTGAGTGGTTGTCGATGCTAGGCAGTACAATTTGTACCCTTTTTTTTGTGCTACTACTTTTTACACCCCCACCCAGTTGGCTGGATCTCAGGAATTACAATCTTGCATCTCATTGCATCACATGTATGGTGATGAACACTCCTGCCTCTGACTTGACTAACCTCAACATCCGACTTCAGAGGTTGCTTATTTTGTGTTTGACATGTGGATGATCTAGAATGGTTTATTTAAGTATTTGATAGTCCCTAGCAATTTGGCAGAAGTGATTTTTGTTCAGCAATGACTAGCATCTGTGAAACTGAAGTGCAACCATAAATGGTAATACTTTTTTTTTTGAAAAGGAACAGGAGCTCTGAATCATGACTGAACAATATTCCTTTAGTGTGATTTCACTAATTTTTTTGTTTGCCAGAAATGCCTTGTTTTGAAGTTAGTACTTAAGCTGTCTCCTTTTCTTCTAGGCATTCTGGAAGGCTTACAAACTGCAGTCTTCGTAGGCAGTATTGGGTACCACGAGACTTTAACCCATTGGGATTTTTTAAGAATAGTGCTGACCTTGATTTGTAATTCTGGACATGACAAATGTACCAATTTGCTACTGTTAACTAATGCCAAATTGGTCCTGTTTGAAATGACCATTTTGCAAGGCTATAAACGATCCCTGAAATGGTGACAAATTTGTGGAGTCTTGGTTCCAAACTTGTATAATTAAGAAATTTTAGTCTTTGAAGTCTTATTCAATGCATGAATTTATCAATATTTGGGTTGAAATGAATAAAAGTTAGTTCAAGCAAACTTGAAAAACTTGTAATGGGGTTTGGGTTTGGTGTCAGGCTTTTAAAGTTGTTGTGCTGTTTGTTTTTTCGTTCTTTGAAACTTTGATCAGGAAGTCCTGCTGACCTTTTTCCTAGCCAATACTTTAGCCCTTTTATCAGCATCAATACTTAGCAACTGTGACGGTCATCAGCAACTTGAGATATTTGCAATGTATAAAATGCACATCCTTCCTTCACCTTTTTTCATAGTGATCACTGATTTTGAAGCATCCCAAGTCATCCTGAGTTTGTGAAAGGCATTAATTTTCCATCCTTGCACTCTGTAAGACGTCTAACTATAGAGGAATCTTGTATAAGGGCTTTAGGACTCTGAAGCAATCTGATATCTGTTGTTCCTCATTGGGCAATAGTATGGGGTACAGTTGAAAGAAACCAGTTGAGTAGAAGTCTCCACTCGGCTAAAAACACAAACAATCTGAGGTAGATGAATATAGCAAGAGGTGAAGTTTTTATCTAAACAGGAAGATTTTGATCTTGATAGATCAAACAGTGCACTGCAATAGTTTTTAGTCTTGGTGTAACAAACAGTTACAAAGAAGCGCAAACCAAAAGACTGAATTGACCTCTGCAACTTATCCCAATTCCTGGGATAGTCAGATTTGCATGAAGAGAGATTTGTGTTGATGAGATCTTTGTATACTGGTCTGAGGATGCAATTGAATTCAATTTTTGACCAGGACCAACATCCTGGATGCAGAAATGATGTCTGTCCCCTTCCTCACTCCTCAAATCCAAGATGAGGGCCTGTGGTCTCTGGATACCAGGTGGGCCACTTGTTCACTCTATCATGTATAAACTTGTAGGATTCTCCTCCACATAATGCTAAGGTGGTTGAGTCATTGAACACCTTTTAGAAATCTTACAAAGGCTGGAAGGATTGGAGAATGTTAATCATCCATGATGAAAGGCTGAATAAATGTGATGGACTGAATAGTCTATATAATGTCCTCATTTCCAAGTGACGAAACTCATGCATGTGGGTCCAAAAGAGAACAGTGCAATTGTAGGTTATGGCAGGGGAATATGGTGTAGTGGAGAGGGCTCCCTCTGTTAGTTGTCTGTTTCAGTGGTGCAGTTGTAGGAATCCAAGAATGTGTCTACCATTAAATCCACTCAAGACATGCAAACCTACTCGGTGGAGCATTTAGAACAAGTATCAAGGATTTTTCTGATACTAACCACATGCATGCAAAGTGGTAATTTGGCCAAAGCTTTAAATGGGATGCTAGTCATGAGGTTCTGCAAATGGACTTGATCTGAGATAACAAGGTGTAGAGCTGGATGAACACAGCAGGAAGGCTGACGTTTTGGGCCTAGGCCCAAAACGTCAGCCTTCCTGCTCCTCTGATGCTGCTTGGCCTGCTGTGTTCATCCAGCTCAACACCTTGTTATCTCAGATTCTCCAGCATCTGCAGTTCCTGCAATCTCTGGACTTAATAGGTGTCTGGTTTCTGTATGCTGGGGAGGCAGAATGCTTTCACATCCTAGTATTTGATTAAGGGCATGAATGCAACAAATTCTGAACTTTCACTTTAGAGGGTCTGAAGTTAGTTCTCATTCCATGAGAAATGATTATAACCCCACTCAAATCTTCCTTAATACTAATTGAGGCCTAGGCTGATGTATTGAAATGTTACTTGGCATATCTGCCACCTCCTTGAGGTAGTGGCATCACTGACACACTACTCATCTCAAGAACCAGCAATCAAAACTCCAACTGGACCAGCTAACATTACCACTAATCAGAATGAAACTGTGTACTGCAACAGCATAAAAGCTAACATTTCCAGTACAATCTCCTGTTCAGGAAACAGCATAAATATTTCAAATTCCACAGCCCTTGAATGTGCTACACAAATTCTCCAAGAACTTGAAGCAGTTTAAAGCATAAGAATATTGAAAACCTGTACTCAGTGAAAAGTGAAGATTCTGACATTACTTCAAATGATAAGCCAACACTAACTGTAATAGCACTTAAAGGCAAAGCAATTTTCACAAAGTTTTTATCTTGATGCCTCAAAGCAAAGTGGGTCTGCTTACCCAGTTTTTCCAACTGCAAGGGGTTATGTCTGGCTGATACCAGAGACTGTTACTTCCTGTCCAAACTGTCATGTCATATGGTCACTCTTGGCTGCTTGCTAATTTAATTCTTGAAGAATTAACCCTTGATCCAATTTAGCACAATACAAATTAGAATTCAAGTACTGTAAGATCTAACAGACCCTTAAAAGGATGGAGGTTATATTATTCAGGATCTCCCTGAAACAACTGAGTCAACAACAGTTCATTTTCATGTTTCAGTTGAGTTGTGAATCAAAGCAAAGCAAATTCCTGTTCTGTTTCAAACTAAACCGTTTGGAATTCCTGGCTGGGCAATGACATTAAGAGCAGAGCTGGCAACTAAATTTGACTTTAGGAAAGTAGGCTGTGTACATGACTGCAATGGAAACAATTCCACAGCTCCAAAAAGCATTTGAAACTGACTGCTATAATTCTTTTCAACTCATTTGTTTAGATTTTCAGCAGACATACTACATGATTTTTTTTCTAAAGAAGTTAAAGGAACAACAGACTGCAAAAAAAAAAAATCCACTTCAGCTTTCGCTTAGAGATGGAGCAAATTCAAAGTTGATGACTTGGCTTAGCCAATAGGTATGATGTTTTAAATTAGGACTCTGCTTTAGAGCAAATAACTCCAAATAAAAGGTCAATCCAGTTCACTGCAAGAACCAGCTGGAGTGGGTGAACCCATCACGAGTAAACTGTA
>NW_025966486.1:35643-42102 GCF_021869965.1 Rhincodon typus
GAGGCTTTCAGTACAAACAGCAATAACCAGTCCAAAAATCACTGTTCCCCCAGACAACCAACTCACTCCTCCAGTCCCCTTTCACAGACTGGTTTGGAACTTTGACATCTGGAGAGGATTGTGACTGACTGGTGTGATACTTATTAGATGTACGCTGTCACCTCTTGGTCCTGTAACATTGGCAAGTTCCCTGTAAATAGTTGGTAATGTCAGTCACATGACTTGTAGCTTCAGTTGCATTCTCAAGTTCTGTTTTGGGTCTTAAAGATTGTTACTGTTTCTCTTGAAAAATTGTTGCCCCTGCAGTGCAAGCTTTCCTTCAGAATGCCACTGAAAATCCCTCATAATGTGTAATATCATAGTTCCCTGGTGCTATAACAAGTCAGAATTTTTATAAAGCAAAGGTCTGGTCATCTTAACCGTTAGTCTTACTAACTGTTGTTGGTGTGCTGTTACTTCAAGTAAAGGCATTAATAGTTTTGATGTTGTCCAGTTGGCTAGAAGTCAGTAAATAACTTGTCCATGAAGTTGTTTCTGTGCTGTGCCAATGACACCAATTATCAAATTGAAGACTACAGTTCAGCTGTTATAAAATTTCTAAGGTTTGCACACTTGCCAGACAAATGTGGTTTAAAGCATGATTCATTTGGGTCCGTTAACATGGACAGTTAGAGGAATATTTCTCACCTGGTTTTGTACTAAACATTTTGTGTAAATGCTAGTGAATTGAGTGATCCCAAACAATAGGATGCCATCTCTGCAATATACTCATCTGGAACAATGTTTTGAACTGCTTTAAGATGGAACTTCAACTTTGGGGTCAGTTGTTCTTAAGAATTGGTGTTTCAGAATGAGGATGAATGGAGTGCAAGAAAGCATTGTCCCACCTGTCCCCCAACTACCATGAAGTGCAAATCCTTTTGTTTCTGAGACTTGAATTTGCTTCAGCTCTGTTCTAACCTTCTGGAGATTGTAATATTGCCCAGGCAGTTTTTTTGCAGTGCATGCATTTCAAGGCTTTAGAACATGTTCTGGCTGAAGTAAACTAGACAGTCAAATTTGTTTGGTGACCTTAACCCTGCATTGCTGGAAGTGGGTGAGGATAGAATAACTGTCCTAGAGTAGTTTGGAAGGACCTGTTGTGCTGTTCAATGTGCTGATGAACAGTGTTCATATGTTGGCTGAGATCATTTAGTCGCACCACTTTGTGATAGGAAAAGTGATAGGATGCTGTTTCTCTGCAGTTTGAGTTAGATGATTAGACACAAACCACATCAACTATACACTGCTTACAGACGTGCAAACTCATGTGCCTGAAATGTTTTTCAGTTAGAGCTTAACTTCATGTTGCATTTTTACCGGGCTTCTGAACATGTGGCATATCCCAGAAAAATATCTTGTGCTCTTCTAAATCTTTGAACTGTCTTTGCCTAGTGTTTATTTTCTTCAGACTAGTTTGCTGATTTCACTTGCCTTCCTGGGGGCTTGAATCTCCAACTTTGGGTTAACCCATGCATTAAGTTTCTAACAAATGTTTTATAGTACAAATGCTCCTTGCCTGATTGCTTCACATGTGAAATCTTCTACTCCCTAGAACCAACTTGATCCTGCTCGGGATCATATTCTGATTTGAATTAAATGGTAGTTTGTATGAACTCCACTTCTGTTCAGAAGTCACAACTAAACTAATTGCCTTTTTTACTGGCAAATTCAAATAGCGCACAGTATCTAATAACTACAGGGGTTCTCCAGACAGTGTCTGAAATCGCATGCTTTGGAGATGGTAGTGGTTTTATCACTGTCCAAATGACTTTCTGACCTTTTTTAATTTGAAAAAACCAACTGTCAATCTTATCTCTGTTTTAAATTACAAAAATTGTGTACATATTTATCACTGTTAGCAAACAAAAGTTTAGGATTAAAGATGGATGTGACTGGTTGGTTGAAATCTCAATGTATGAAATGACGACTGGTTTTAAACACGAGTGAACAAGAAACCAAATTGCCTGTCTTGATGCAAAGATACATTTTGCAGCCACTGTCATTGACATTATTGAGTCAGTCACTCCCTCTACGAGAGTGAGTGGGAGGGGGGAGGTGGAAGGAAGGGTGTAGAGGGAACAAATAGTATACAAGGAAAGAAATACAGAATGGCCGAGGCAAAAGACTTCAATTTAGACTTGAATGACCTTTTTAAGATGTACAGAAAAGCAGAGAGACTGGGGATCTGTCTTCCCATCTCCTCTTCCCTGCCACCCCTGGCGTTAACAACAGTTTGGAGTTGCTGGGAAACAAACTGGGAGATACTGAGTTTACTACATCTGGCACTCTTTTAAAGTCCCTTTTTTTAATTTAAAAAATCCAGAAAATTGCCTTTCCATTCTAGCCAGTTTTTCTACTTGTTACTGGAGCTTCCTGGGGTCAAAGGAAATTGGGGAAAAGTTAAGTACGATAAGCCAAAATTAGTGACTGTGAAATCTCTGCTGTTTAAGGCAGCACATTCTTTCCATTCATGCCTTTGTTATCGATTTAGTAATCCTTCCCCAAAGAAAGGTGGAAAAAGATGAATGGAAAAGCTGGTGCAGCATGCCAATTTTAGTGTGGGACAACTTGGGATACAAGTGCAGGGTGGGGAAGGTGGGGCACTTCTGGCTTATTAGGCTTTTAACAAGCCATGATAGCTGTTTGCATTTTTTTGTTCCATCTAATTTAAACTTTGCACCTGTTGTCTCACTCGAGGCAATCTTTAATGAATGCATGATGTTTCTGAGTGCAGCTATAGTAATTGTGTAGTTTTCTTTGGGTGCCTACAAATTTGAATCCATGTCTGGTCCCAACTGTCTGTGTGCAAGGTTCTTATCAGAAAAGCTGCTTGTGATGTGAAGTTTTATTTTGGTACTTTTTCTGGTTATGTGAAAAATGCAGTGTAAATATGAAGCTCTTGTTGGTGAAGTAATTTGGGGATGGCGTGGGAGAAATATTGCAACATCTCAAACTTTAAATAACCTCAGTTGGAAAGGCAGCTTTTGAGCTCTGGTTCAAGTAATGCTCAAGAGTACAAGGTATAAATTTACAACCTTCATTTGTCCAGTAAACTGACAATGGCTTTCTTGTGCAAGCTTGAACAGATATAGAAGTTGCATTCTCTGGAGTAGAAGAACCCAGTGCTTTTAAGTTAACTTAGAAGGGGGAGGCGATGGCCTAGTGGTATTATCGGGCCTCTGGATTAACAGTCCAGTGATAACATTCTGGGAACCCAGGTTTGTAGCTTTCTATGGCAGATGGGGAATTTGAATTCAATAAATATCTGGAATTAAGAATCTAATGATGAGCACGAATCCACTGTCAATTGTTGGAAAAACCCATCTAGTTCACTAACTTGCTTTTTAGGGAAGGAAATGGCCAGACCAGGTAAGGATGGCTTACATGTGACTCCAGAACCACAGTTGTGGTTGACTCTTAACTGCCCTCTGGGCAATTGGGGATGGACTCTAAATGCTGGAAGAGCCAGTGATGCCCTCATCCCATGAATAAAAAATTACCTTTCCATAATTTTATCATAGTGGAGTTGTCATACATGTTGCAACCTGCAGTTTAAGGAAGATTCTCAGTTAGGAAAGTGCCACAACATCATTAAACTTGCATAATAGCTTGCTAATTTTGAAGCCTCCAGTGAAGGAGACTGAAAGGTGTATAGCAGTTTACTACACAAGGGTGTAGCTTTACAAAGACTCCTTGCTGGAAAAGCTTCAGATGCTGCCACACCTGCTGAGGTGTGCTAGACCTGCTGAACTCTTCCAGTGTTTTTTCTTGTTTGACATACAGCATCTGCGGTTATTCTGGGTTTTATATAGTGTAGCATCCCATCTGCATGGGAGGTGGGGGTGTCAAAATATTGTTTAAACCGTTGATCTGGTGGCCTTCACCTAGGGCAGGTGATAGCCAAGTTATATTTATCACTAGACTAATCGAGGAGCTGAGGTAATGTACTGGGTACCTGGGTTCACATTGCCATTCACCAATGGTAGGAGTTCGATTTCAGGTTTATTATTGAATTTCAAGTCTAATGATTGTAACTGTTGAACTGAACTTAGTCACTGATCTTTCAGGACAGGCAACTACTATGCCAGTTTGGTCTGCCTTAAGTGTGATCCTCGATCCACAGATGTGGTTGACTCTGAAGCACTGTCCGAGACTGGGGATGGACAAGAAACTGCTGACCTAGTCAGTAACATCCACTTCTCATGAATAAAAATTGCTCGTAAACGTAGTTTTGTGTAAACAAGTAATGATCTGATTCAGAGGAGCACAGCAGGCCAGACCGCATCAGAGTAGCAGGGAAGTTGATGTTTTGGGTCAGGACCCTTCAGAAATGTCTGAGGAAGGGTCCTGACCCAAAACTTCAAACTTTCCTGCTCCTCTGCTGCCTGGCCTGCTGTGTTCCTCCAGCTCCACACTGTTATCTCCGACTCAAACATATGTAGTTCTGACCAAATCCTGATCTAGGTTCAAATAGCTTCTAAAATGGTGCTGAATTACTGTGGCATTGATTTAAACAGTGGTGGTTCTTAAGCTGAATTTGTTTTTGCTTACAATTTTTTGACCTGTCTGTTTGGCAACAGGCTAACCTTTTAGTCACCTGTATCAATACGGAGCAACTAAGGTTAGATGTTTTTTGAGCACTGCAAGCTATTAGAGTAGATTGTTGTCACTTGAAGCTGCTTTCTTTATTAAAGTAACTACTTCAGTTGTGGTATTTTCAAAGCCACTATTCTTCCATCAAAGGCAGCCTGTTGTTAATCTTCAAAGATTCTTGAGCATCCTGCTGTTCAATCTGTATAGCACTTGTGCTATGGAGTGACATCAGTCATCTTCTGCAGGTCTTGGCACCCAGTTGGTTAATGGAAACTCAGATGGCTCTTGACTGGCTATTTAAAGCAGTTTCCCTTTGTGGTTCTAATAGGCATCTGAGGCTGAAGGGTTTTTAGGACTTGTTTCTCAGACATGTTGAGTTAATGAGCATTTCTTCAAACTGGTAATTGCTGGATTTCCTGAGCCTGACCAGAGATGTGATGCTACTTTGACTGTAGCTGCCAACTGCACAGTTAAGCCTATGTCCAACCTATGGTAAGTATTGGTGGATGATTTTGGATTTTAAACTTGAGAATCAGGCCCTGAACTGCTGAACCTGCCTGCTCTGCAGTATTTAATTGTTTGATGATGCACATCAATTCGTTAAGATGCAAGCCCATCTTCACCCCCTCCAAACAGAGAAGAGTGGTCAGTTATTGTATCAGACCACCAGTATAGGGAGATCACCTGAAATGCTATTCAGATGTTGCAAGACTTCAGCTCTTCAGCAATGGAAGGGACACTGCATGCACAAGCTGTAAATGTGCAAGACCTGAGTTTGGATGTAGATGTTCTGATGACTATATTGTTTGCAAATGCTCCCTCAATGTATAAAAGTTGATTACAACTCTGTCTTGCTAAGCTCTCAGCTGCTCAAGACAAGAATAAAAAAATGCTGACACTTGTACCAGGTACCTCCATTTGTGAGTTGCAATGCTGATGGATTTTGTGTATCTGCTTTGAACTTGAGCATCTTCTGTTATGACAGCATAAATTGTACCACTCCTTTCTGATGAGGAAGGATTCATGCTAGAAACATGAAGCTGTCTCATTAGCCATAACAGACCTGTGTATTTAATGCTTTTACTAGTAAAGTTTTTTTGCCATAAAGGACAAGACAACTGTGTAGAATGATACTTAGTTCTAATACTCCAGCTGCACTTTGTTATATTGCCTTTGCCAGCCTCCATGTCCATGTTTTTAATAGCCAATGAAATACTGACTATGCTGCCATCTACAATCTTCACCTCAAACCTGTAAAAATGAGTCAACTTGTACACTGAGCCCAGTGGTGCTGCTTACAATCTTGGATTGGTTTTGACCAAATCTGAGTTGCCAAGTTTAAGCCCAGAGTGTTGCTGAAGGAGCCAGATTAATCACCTAACCACCCTATAGTGTATCTCTTTTGGATTCTGCCCCATTTTAAACTCCCTTCCCACAACTCGACTGAGGTATATACCAAAGACCAGCATCCACGCATCTTGGAAAGGTGACTATCTTTACCTGGATAAGCACTGATAATTCAGCATTGAGGGGCAATATGGCAAAGCCACATAACCAGTGGCACACAGCTTGCAGTCACTTGCACATACCTTGTATCTTGACCTCGCCACTGCAACAATTTAGCCCTAGCTACATTGAATTTGGATACCCTCTAAGTCAGTGCTACCCTGTGTCTAAGCCCAATGCTGGCTTGTAGCTTGTCATTGTTTGCCTCTTGTGTTCCCCAACTGGATAACCAGACAACTTCCATACAAAATGGGAGTTTCCTCTGATAAAGGAAAAGGAACAGACATGAAGACAAGCTGAACAATGCCACTAATGTCA
>NW_025966487.1:0-6796 GCF_021869965.1 Rhincodon typus
CCAGAGACTCACCTGTAATTGCATTTCCTCCCTCATTCACATCTTTACTTTGATGTTCCTATCATCAGTCCTAGGCAACTCAATATTTCCCTTGGTGATATCATCTAAAAGATAAAAGAACAGAAAGCAGAATATAGTATTACAGCTACAGAGAAGATGCAGAGAAGAGGCCCAAATCAGAGAAATCAGGCAGGAGTTTACAGTCTCAATGAGGTCTTAGAATTCGAAACACTTGAAACCATGAACAGATGTAAACAACAGGATGAAAATTTTAGATTTGAGGCCTTTGGGAAGAATCATTGGCAGGGGAGGGAGAATTGATACAAGTTAATATCTGGGGAGAAGACAAATTTAAGTCTACAAATGGTGGAGAATTGGAGGTCACCAAGTAGAGTAATGGAACAGTCAGAGCCAGATTTAACTGAGAGATGGAAAAGGATTTCAGCACAGGGGCAGAGATAAGCAATGATTTGGAGGTGGATGTAAGCTGTTCTTTGATGGAGTCAGCAGGTATGTGGATTATTTCACTCAACAAAATTAACTCAATCGGAAACTCAGGCTTTATCCTAACCATAACTTTTTAATCAATAAGAAACAGACCCTCGTTTTCATTATACTCAAGAAATTCAAATCAAATGACAATGGAACCAAAACATCATATTTCCTGTTTTTTTACTAGTAGTACTTATTTTCTGAGAACTTTGTGCAGAAAAATGAAAAAGATACAATGTCCATGATACTGTTCCACTGTAACCGTGAAAATACCAAGGGCAATGGCAGCATTCACTGCAACAAGTCACATTTTCCAATGTACTCAGGAGATATTGCAAAAGATGTTTCTTTGTACCGTATGCTTTCATTTCTCTGTTTTCTTTTTTGGTTATACATTTCTTTGGGGAGGGCCAGCTTGTACTTATCAAATTGAAGGAACTAAGTACGTCAGAACAGAACTTTCCATTGGGTATTAGTATCCCTTGCCTCATTTGTGTTATTCTCATGAAGGTGGTGGTTTCTAAACTCATTATAAATTTTTATTTTGTGTTTATCATTTAACTGCAAATTCTTCATGAGCTTGCACTTTTGTTTATTAGAGAAAAGCTTGAGAAGATGTATGAACTAGGCTTTAAAACATTGAGAATACAGCTGGATTTGATGTAATGCGATTGCTCCATTCTTGTGCGATCTCGCGTTATAAGGAAATTGCGCAATAACCGCGACTTTTAAAGTGATGGGGATGGAATGGTGTTATAGCCAATTAAGGTAGGGTACGTTTGTGTTCTCCAAATAGCATTCTATAATTCTTCAATCCTGTTAAAACCAATTCATGTTGAAGAAACTCCGTTACATCAGAACCGACTGTAATTTGTACATTAGTTTCATGCAGGTCATTTTACTTGAACTCTAAAGTCCAAATATTGCCACAGTGGAAAGTATCTTTGTGGTGAAAATAATGTAAGTCCTCAGAAATCTGAAATCTCACCCTTGAACACGGCATTTTCCATTTTTGTGGGTTGGGAATGCATTCAGCTTGGGATGCAAATGTGTGACTCACAGGAGGCAATCGTTCAGTAAATCTCCACAGCCTCCACCAACACATGATTTTGGTGAAGAAAGTGTCTGAAAGCCAAAGTGTGCTGATGAATCTTGTTGGTTAATTTAGACAGCTAAGATACTCTTTGGAAAGGTAAGGCATCCCTTTGGATCTAGTACTGGAACACCTTTGGAAGAGGGATAAGCTGTACATTTGTGAAGCGATAAAGTATCATGTTGGGTGTGGTCAGATGCCTTTTAACCTTAGAAAGGTTCCAGTACAGAATGAGGCCATTCAGTTCATCATGTCTGTGTCAGATGAATAAATGAACCATCCATTCTAATCATACATTCCAGCTTTTGGGCTGTAGCCTTGCTTATTACAGTGGTTAGCTACAGATCCCTTTCACATGAATTGATGGTTTCCGGTTAATCACCAAACTGGGCAACAAATTCCAAACATCCGCCACCTTCTGGGTGAAGAAGCTTTTCTGCATATCCTCTTCAATTCTTCTCCCAATCACCTTTTAATCTGTGCCCCTGATAATTGATACTTGTTTTCCCTGTCTGCTCTGTACACATTCATCTTTATTTTATACATTCCAATTCACTCACCCCTCAGCCTTCTCTATTCTAAGAATAACAACACTAACCGACACAATCTTTCCTCAGAGCTACAATTTTCAGGCTTTATAAGTGTGAACCTGACAGCAATGAAAATACCTGCAGAAGGAAAATCAATGAGACCATGTCCTGACAAGCCAAAAGGACTGTCTCAGTGAACCCTGTGAATAGAGAACATTGAACTGCCATCCTAGTCTTCTCCTCTGCCCATTGCACCTATGTTTTCTTTCCTGTCTGTCTGTATCATAGAATCCCTACTGTGCTAAAAAGGCCATTTGGCCCATCGAGTCTGCACTGACCTTTTGAAGAGTATCCCACCCTGACCCAGACCCCTACCTTATACCCATAGCCCCATATTTACCCTGGCTAATCCACCTAGCCTACACTTCTCTGGACATTACAGAAACTTTAGCATGGCCAATCCACCAACCCTGCACATTTTTAGAATGTGGCAGGAAACTAGAGCACCCATAGAAAACCCACCCAGACACTAGGAGAACATGCAAACATACGTGTGTTTGTGTGTGGGGTGAGTTTATAAGTGAGCTTTAACTAGTGGAGTTTTATGTTGAAGGTTTATCTGTAGTTAGACTTTATTTATTTGTAATAAATAGCCATTCTTGTTAAGAACAGAAATCTGATCCATGTTTTCTGCTCGCCTGAGTCTAAAAGACGAGGAAACTGGGTAATTTTGTCGACTTCCATAAAATCTTTAACTTCTGTGATGACTCTGGGAATATCAGGGCTTGATTTCTAGTGCGCTTTCCCAATGAGGCATGACACTGCAATGTGGGCCTTGAGTCAAATCAATGCAGATAACATCTACTGCACTACCTTCATCAATCCTCCTTGTTAATTTTTCAAAAATTTCAATGAAGTTAGTGTGACATGACCTTTCCTGCACAAAGTCATGCTGATCATCCCTGGTTAATCTCTACCCTTCAAAGTAACAGCTAATCATATCTCTCAGAGTAGATTCTAGTCATGTGCCCACCACCATGGTCAGACTGGCCAGCTTAAAATTATTTGGCCTATCTTTTGCATGCTTTTTGAATAATGGTGTAATGTTCACAGGCCTCCAATCTTCTGGTACTTCCCTCTTATTTAATGAGGAATCAAAAATGTTTCTCAAAGCATCAGCTCTTCCTCATTTCCTTTAACAGACTAGGATACAATTCATCTGCTCCAAGTAATTAATCCACACTGAAGACAATCAGTGCCTCCAGTCCTTTCCTTTACATTATGTTTATTTTAAGTAATATTTCACACTCCTCCTCTTAAACTAGAAAGTCTGCATCATCCCTGTCTTTTAGAAAGATAGAGGCAAAATGTCCCTTCAGAACTCTGCCCACATTTTCTGTATCCACCCACAAGTTACTATATACATTTCTGATGGGCCAAATCCTTTCCTTAGTCAACCACTTGCTTTTAATGTATTTGTAAAATATCTTTGATTTTTCCTTAAATTTACCAGCCAATTTTTTTTTTCTGTCACCAATACAAAATGCTGGAGAAACTCAGCAGGTCTGGCAGAATCTGTGGGAAGAGATACAGAGCTAATCTTTTGAGTCCAATATGATTCTTCTTCAGAGGTTGAGTTCTGAAGTAGAGTCCTACTGGAATCAAAACATTAATTTTGTTTCTCTCTCTGCAGATGGTGCCAGATGTGCTGAATTTCCCCAGCATTTTCTGCTTTCAGATTTTCAGCATTGCAATATTTGACTTTTATTTGAATATCTTTCTGATTGCCATTTCAATTTCATCTTTTTTTTAAGTTCCTCTAATAACGCTAAAGTATTACCTTTTTGAGATTGTCATATGCTTTGTTCTGTTATATCTTACTCCATATGATTCTGGATCACCAGATGGCTCTAGATTTGGCAGTACCATCATTTTTCTATGGGTACTTATCTACACTGCTTGTAGAATCTGTTTTTCTGAATACCTCCCACTGATTTGTCTTTGATTTTGCTTCAAGTAGCTTTAACCATTTTGCTTTTACTAGATCATCTCTCAGATTTGTAAAGTCTGTAAAGTTTGTAAAGACTAACTCTAGAATTGTGCTCTGTCCCATCAGGCTCGTTACACATTGACTTAAAAATATTCTCTTGGATATATTTCAAGAATTTTATGTCTTTTGTGGCTTTCATAATGTTTATTTCCTTGTTGATATTTGGGTAGTTTAAGTTCCCAACTATTATTACCCTGTTGTTTTGGTACTTAGAAATTTGCCTACATATTTGCTCTTCCAACTCTTTCTCATAATTTTGGATTATATAGTACACACCTAACAGTTTGGATACACCTTTTTTGTTTATGAGGTCAAGTTATGTATCCCCGTTTGATGCTTCACTTAGTATAGCAGCTTTCCTCTCAGTCATAATTGATTATTTGATGTTATGTCCAAACTTTCTTGAACCCCTGTCTATTCTGTCTGAAAACTCTCTATTCAGGATGTTGAGCTCCTATCCTTGTCCCTCTTTAAGCCAAATTTTGATATAGCTATGATATCATGTCGCCAGGTGCTGATGTGTGCCCTCAGCTCATCGGGTTTATTTGCTATTCTCCTTATATTTACATATCTTTTAAGATTGTACTCCCATGGTCTCCAACATTGTAGACTGAGATTTGACTGGTCAGTTGCAGAGGATGACAGTAGATCTCACTGTCTGCTGTGTTCCCTTGCCACTCACACTCTGATTGTCATGCAGCTGACTGAATTCCACTTCCACAAGCTACATGGCTCGAAAAGTGCACGCTCTTAACAGTCCTGCTTCTCTGCCCATTCTCTGTAGACCTACAGTTTTTCTTCAGCTGCCCATATAGTAGGCCAATGCAAGATGAAGAAAAGTTACCAGGATCAGGGCTGTGCCCAAAACTCAACATCTGAGCAAAGGAAGCCAACCAGGGGTTCGGAAACAAATCATGTCTACAGAGGTGGCCTCCCATGCCTCCGTACTTGAAAGCAGTCAGCCCATTCTGGATGGTTCAAAGGCATGGATCCAGAGGCCTAGCTGCAGCAAGACCAACAGCAGTGTGATGTCACGAGCAACAAGGTGAAACAATAACAATGAGTCATGAACCTGGAACACTTAAAGAAACTAAAAATGTACAACTTCCATGTGGAATGGGAAAATGAATTTCTGTTCACAATTATGAAAGATAAGAGACTAATCTTTTGCTTAACTTAGTTGCTTAACATTTTAATTCTTGTTTCTCTTACTACATTGTACCTGAGCTTTTTTATACCTCGGCACCGTTGTACCTAAGATGGCACTGTGTGTGGCGACATCATACTCTTTACACTTTACTCCTGCACTTTTGTACTTAAGTACATATGACAATAAAAATCTAAATCTAAGAGATTCATTTTATAGGTCACCAAAGTATAAGTATGATCGGTAAAAGGGGGAATTGGGAACAACACCACACAGCAATGCACAGTAAATTCAGGAATAGTTTTCATTTGAACAGCATATTTCGGCAAAAAAGTATGAGTGAGCTGAATGTTGATTTAAAAGCTCAGGTCATTTTTTTTCTAAATCAGCAGCAACAGGAAGGCCTGCATTGAAGCGTCATTTCATGTTTGCTATTTTCCCGCAAAACACAAGAAATCATTCACAGATGGTGAAGTAATTGAAGAATCAAGGCCTGTGGGCCAATGATTCTTTATTCAAATACTTTAAGAACAGAGAAGAAATAAAAATGACAATCCAGAGCAGGTCACTTGGTGCTTGCACAGTAGCAAAGTGAGCAAATTCATCGTATGAAGATGTCTTTAGCTCCAACAGCAGGACTCCAACGATTGTGAATGCTTTTCTATGCTGTTTGCAGAATCCATTGAAATGGCTGACATAGTCCAGCAAATTGTTCTTGTGTGCATGGTTTTTAAGGACATAACAACCAAAGAGGGTCCTCTCACTCTTTTGCCCCTTAAAGGAGAACAAAGTGTGAGGATATTTACAATGAAATCAAAAGGCATCTGCGCGAAAAAAATCATTCCAATCAAGAAACTTGTTTCTACCACAATGAGCTGTGTTTGGTGTAAACGTGGGCATGGTTGTAGTATTTTGCAGAAATGTTCCTGATTTCTCCTTTTTTGTCAATTGCAACTATTACATTAGCAAGCATGAAGAAATAAAGTTATTTTCGCATATAGTAAAAGTTGTTAAAATTGTAAACTTGATTTGACAAGAGCCCTGCAGCATCGCTTGTTTAGATCCTTACTCAAATGCTCTGCTGCCTACGGTGAAATAATCCTTGAAAGCAGTTGTGAAGTGGTTATATTAAGGGAAGGTCTTGGAAAGTTTTTACATCTGATGCCTGAAATCATCACTTTTCTTAACTTGAGGAATGAATGAGTTGTCAGTTCTGTGAGAAGTCAAATAATGTCTGATTGTTCAACTTTGAGTTCCTTACAGGCATACCATCAAAACTGAATGAGCTGAACTGTTAACGTCAGAGGCAAAGTTGCTGGAAAAGCTCAGCAGGTCTGGCAGCATCAGTGAAGGAAAAAACAGAGTTAATGTTTCGGGTCCGGTGACCCTTCCTCAGAGCTTCCTCAGAACCTTCCCCATTCTGAGGAAGCGTCACCGGACCCGAAATATTAACTCTGTTTTTTTCTTCACAGATGCTGCCAGAC
>NW_025966487.1:7196-42029 GCF_021869965.1 Rhincodon typus
TCCACACTGTAGGGATTCTATGAACTCTATGAACTGCAGTGTAATTAATATGGAGGTTATTACTATGCAAAATGATACTGAGGTGAAATTTGGATCAAGTGACAGTGATTACTGAGGACTTGTGAGCAGAAATAGTCTCTCCTATCATCCTGTGCTTTTAAAGTGAAAGCTTTCCTTGTCATATGTCTATGAGACAGCATTCTGTCAAGTGAATATAACCAGGTCTAGGCATCACACCCGTCTCACCTATAACTATTTGATGAACTGTATGCAACTAACGTTTTCAAACTATAATCCAGACTTCAAGGCACTGGCAGACAATGTGCACTCACAGGTATGACACTGAGACTTGGTGAATAGAGGATAACATTAATAATTATTTATAATTGGTTTTAGATTTATGTAACCCTGAAAATAAACTGTTTATTCTATGTTTTCTTCAGGGCTGATCCCTGCTTGCACTTAAATTCAAAAAGTGATTATTTTTAAACAGGTTGTAGACCTCTGCTGTTCACTGTAAACTCAGCTTCCTCTGTCTTTCAGAGTCACTTACAAAGTTTCTGCCTCCCTTTTGTTGTTCTGAATTTGTTTTCCAATCCCCTTACCAATCTAGATTAAACCCACCTCAGCTACACAAGCAAATCTCCTTGCAAGAATATTTTATCCTGGTTTTGTTCTACTGTAGCTGACTTTTACAAGTCCCATCATCATTCCCAAACCAGCTCCAACACCCAGAAATCAGATAACAGATTCCATTCTCGGGAATGAGATAGGTGTTTCCTTGATAATCAATATGAATCTAGGATAGTATGTTGCACCTCTAGTATCAATGTAAAGGGTGTTAGAGAGTGGTGGCAGATTTCAGGAACCTAGGAAGGAGATTGATAAACAGGACATGTAAAGAAGTAGTCCCAGGAATACTCCCAGTCCCCATGCTAGTGAGCATAGAAATAGGAGAATTGAGTGATTGAACACGTGGCTGGAAATCTGGTGAAGGAGGGTGCGTATCAGATTTCTGGGCAAAAACCGAACGAACTGTGGATGCTGTAAATGAGAAACAAAAACAGAAGTTACTGGAAAAGCTCAGCAGGTCTGGCAGCATCTGTGAAGAGAAATCAGAGTTAATGTTTTGGGTCCATGACCCTTCCTCAGAACTGTTATGAGAAATCTGTGGAATCATCACCTTCACCAGTATCTAAAGTGGAATATCGATTAGCAAAGCAAGATGGACTCGGACTCCTATAATACTTGACTGGTTTTCTGTGATTGCTTGGCAGTCACCCATTCCCTCCCTGCTTATACAGTTCTAAGCTGTAGTGTGACCACCTCCCTAAACATGCTATCCATGTATTCCTGTGCATCGTAGATGCTCAACCGTGACCTCAGCTGCTACTCAAGCTACAAAACATTGAGCTCAAGTCTGTGCAGCCAATGATGCCTCCTGCCGATGTATTCGTTTGAGATACATGCTGCATCCTTGACTTAATACGTACTGCAGAATGTACATGCCTCTTGGCCAAGCTGACCTTCCATCCTGTGAGAGCCAACTTTAGGAAACTGAAATCAGTAGAAAAGTAAAGAAGCACTTCCTCCCTCCCCTCAAGTGTGTTGGGTTGTTTTTTGATTGAAAAAAATACCTAATCTGTTTTAAGAAATTAATCTGTTAAAACTAAATGGCCTTTTCATTCAATGCTTCTTAATTTTGTTTTAAATATTCCTATGTGAGGTATACAATAGGAGTAAAATAACTTGTTACCTTGCTCCGCCGGCCCAGTATGATTTTCTTCCATCATCAGTCAAAGGCCTGTCCAACAAAATAGGTGTGGCATTTTCATTTCACATTCAACCATGACTTTATCTCTCTGAGTGACGTGGCTGAATTACTACAAATTTGTGTGAACTGTGTTAAGGGTTGGGGTTAGGATTAGGAAAGCAAGAAGAATTATGACCTCCTAACGCTGAGGAAAAATACTAAAAATGTGATATCAGACTCTCAAAAATAGCTATAAAACTTAAAAAAGCGAGTACCTGGTACAATTGTCAAGAGTGTTTAGTGCTTTTTAAAAAAACAGAGTCCACAAGAGACCTTGAGGTGTTAAATTTTATCTCAAGACTGTGGTTATTTAAAGAAAGACTTGTGTCCTAAGCAGTGATGAAATCTGTAAATATCCTTGAGTTCTGGGTCAATAGATATTTCTCCAATTTGCCTCATCACTGTGCACTGTTTTCCAAGAAGCAACGGGAAAGAGGGTGGAGGGAGTCAAGACAAAAGGGTCTTCCAATTTTGTCTCACAAAACTACTTTGCTTCTCTGCTCTGCCCAAAAATTGGTTTACCCGAAATGCAGTTCTGGCATCACTATTCTTTCAAGCTGGATAATCTCCAGGCGACTTTCATCCTAATGTGAAGCTTCCAGCAAGGTGTCAGTCAAAAATAAGAAATGAGGGTTTCTTCACACCTGAATAATTTATTTTGGTGCCTTTGACACAATGTTAATTTTAGCTCAAATTGTCTTCCTTGCTGGTTCAACTTGGCCATGTGATCAGTGTGGTCATCTGAAGTCAGTGTTTTCTCTTTATAAAAATGTTATTTTAGTCCATAGCAGCCTGAAGTGTTAAAGTCGGATGGTGGATATTCACACCTAATACAAATAAAACATGGATATCTTGACAATTGTACAATTGAATCACATGAATTCATCACTCTTAGCAGCCAAGTTAAGGCTGGAGCTTACAGTCAGATCTTGGGATCCCAAGACCCATGTGAAATTCCTGCCAATATGTAAATGAAAGGCTAAAACCAACAGTAAATTTTAGCATTTCTCATAATAATCCTTGTAACACAGAAAAATAATAAAGAACCGCACATTATCCATCCGTGTTGGTTTGTAAATCTCTGGAATACAGGATCAAGAACTGGAATGACAGGAGCCGAAGTAGCATAGAAGTGAGTTTCAAATTTTTCAAAGGCCAATGTGGAAGTGCTGTGGTACAAATTTAAAACTGGTGGGACACCACTACTGAAATGTAATAGAGGAGGTTGTCACATGCAGCAGGACATGAGACTGCAGTAGTTTATTAATACAGGGCATTCTTCCTGCAAGCAGAAACAGCCCACAATTCCAGCGAATGTTAAGCTAATGGGGGGAGACGTGTCAACACCTGTCATTTGACCACATGAAGTAGTGTAAATAGTCTTGTCTTTCTTTCTATCTGACAATTGCAAATATGGTGTGGGAACATGAGCTTAAACAGGAATACTGGGACATGAAGCAGTTCTATAATATGAAGGGAGCAGAGGTCTGCACATTTTAGATGCACCACCTCCTCTTTATAAAACTGTTCCACTAAACTATAAGAAGCTTTCATGACTTGAGGGAGTGAATAGCTTGATTAACCACGGTGTGGAAAAAATGTCCATCTGCCTCCCTCCCTCCCTCCCACAACTTTCTTACTTTACTTACTCATTTCAATCATGTTTATTGCTTCATCCTATTAAAACTAACTTGAACTGAAGTGGAAGAAAAAATCAAATATAATATTAGAACATTTTTCAACATATAGTACCTATTTTAAAATGGAATGATACCATATGCAGCTAGCTGTAATGGAGGCTGCCTTATCTATCTACATTGTTATAGCATTTGTTTTAATAAAAGAAGCAAAACAGGATTACTCAATAACTCTGGATAAGTAGATACCTGGTCAGAACAAGAATGAGTTCAGTTCAACGTTTCCATGGTCTAATCACTACCAGAGGTCAACAATCCAATTGTACTGCAAACCAACTGTTCACAAGCCTTACGTAAGGCTCATTAATTTCCTGTATTTAAATCCAATTAACAACAAGTACAAAAGAGAAGATCCCAATAACACGCAATTGTAGCACTCAAACCTTGTGCCCACCACAATGCCTTTGCCCCTGTGCCACATTTGTTACCACATCTCGTGACTAAACTTTGTGTCTTTGACCCCTGCCTGGTGCCACTCCCACATGCCATAAAATAATCTGATTCAAATGGGAGGATAGTATTTCTTCACTGGGTACTGGCTTTAAACCAATCAGAAGAGGGAAGTTAATGTTGAAGATTTATGGTATGATGAATTACTTGGTGTACACATGGAGCCTGGGCAGCTTTAACACTGTTAATGCTTTGCTTTGCAATGCTATATCATTGAACCATTCATATACTTGAAGAATGATCACTTTGGTGAACATCTAGCAGACTTAGTCCAATATTAGTCACTGGCTTTATTCAATGAAATGAGAAAATCAGACAATATATAATCAATTCACCATTTGCTTCCATTTTAACTTTTGCGAATCCAGCAGGCTGTTTCCATACAAAATTAGTCATTGAAGAACAAAATTGCTAAATTATTTTGATTTTTTTCAGCGACTACTTTTAAAAATGTGCTATGCATACATATTAAAATAGATTGGATAAGACAATCTCAAAGTCATCGTAGAAATATATTTCTAATTTGGCAAACCTCTCCACAAAGCTGTCATACAAGAGGGTTTTGTATACACTTAATTTATTAAGTGGAAAATATGATGCTGTTTTGCTACCTTCATGCAAGTATATCAATAATAAAATTATACGGAAAATATGGGTTCTGTTTTTTTAAAGTATGTGTTATAAAGTGGAAAGTTAAAATAGACGAGAGGCTGTTGAATGAATTCAACAGTCGAGCTGATTTGACCTTTCCCACTTTCAGTAATGAAACCAAATGAAACCAAACAGCACAGTGCCTGGTCAATTCTGGAAACAATACAAGCTGTTAAAATTGCAACTACTAACATAGGTACAGTATACGCACATCAGTCCCAGAAATCCAGTGTCAAACACTGATTGACAGTCAATCTATATGAGCTTCTAATGTACGTGTAATTTACACAACACATTGAAAATCCTCTCTGCAATATTAAGCAAAGGCAGTGATCTATTTATTTTAAATAACACCATCATGCTAGAATAGCAGACAGAAGAATTTCAATGGGCCATGTAAATAATCGACAAATTAACAGGGCAATAGATTTCAATCTAACAGAGCTAAGACTGTATAACTGCAGCCTATTCAATTGTGCAGTTCCTGAATGCATTGCTCAGTATATGACACATTATATATTTATTGTGCCTAGCATGAAGCATCCCAAGGCTTTTCACATGAATGTTATCAAACAGAATTTGATATCAGGTCACATAAAGGCAGATTAGGATAGGTGATCAAGCAAGGGTTTAAGGAGCATCCTAAAATGAGAAGGATAGAGAGGTGAAGATGTTTCAGAAGGAATTCTTGAACTTAACTTTTGTCCTGTTCTAAACCGGTCAACTGTGGTGAAGAAATACCCATGTCCTTGAATTGGAGAGGCAAGTCTTTTATGGTGGCTATTCTTGATTAGGTTGGAAGTCACATGACACCAGGTTATAGTCCAACAGGTTTACTTGAAATCACAAGCTTTTGAAGCGCTGTTCCTTCATGAGGTGAAGTGATTAGTACGTGGCCTTTCCTGCTGTCTGGATAATGGGTGAGAACAAGATCAGCTATGGGGCTGTGGTTTTCTTCACTGCCAATCAACCTTCCAAGAGAAAAAATTCAAACTATTGTGGGCATTCATACATGACTTGGTAAACAATAGACAGCTGCCAACAGCTCAAGAGCTGTACCTCACCTCTTACAGAATAAAAGATGAGAAAACTGGGTGAAAATACAATAAGGAGATGAACAAAGCACTTGTTATCAAATCAGGTAGTGTGATCTGCTACTTCAAATCCTTTACGTCAAAGCATTGAAACAAATGCATAATATATTGGCAAATTACATCTGTAATGATTCCATAATGTAATCATCATGATTCACTGTTGTGGTGGCTCTACACTGTTAGTGCATTTTTTATAACTAAAGAAGCAAAACAAATAATAATGGGACATCTCAATAATTCTGGTTAAATAGGCATCTGGTAAGATTGAGATTGAATTCAGTTCAATGTTTCCTTACCCTAGTCACTATCAGAGGTTAATAGTCCAACGGCGATCATTCAATTGTATTCAAGTGCAGACACCTAAGGGCTGCAGCATGTTCAAGGTTCTCAACACATCCTAATGCAATCCAATGGCTCACAAAGCTTACAGAAAACTAAATTATTGAATTAATTCAACAGCCTCTCATCTATTTAACTTTACACTTTGCAACATGTTGAAAATGAGAATCAGTATTTTTCACATAATTTTGTTGTTGACATGTGAGTTACATAACACAAACACTCAAACCATGTTTGTCCTAGAAACTTGAGAGCTCGCATCAGTCTATAGAGTTAAACAAAGATATCATCAAGCTTGTTTGTAGTGTAGATTAAAGTAGAGCACTTATCTTTACAAGTAACACTGCACATGAATGCATGGTCAACATGGAATTTGTATCATAACTCACATGATAGTCATTCACAGAAACAGGAATGTGAATAAATACCAAATTATGCTGATATTATACCATTATGACATTAACGCAGTCTGCTCACACCAAGTTCTCATTTATTTTCTGGTTTACTTTTTATCCTTTGATTAAGTTCTTTAATTGTACTTTTATTTTAAGCTTGACCCACATTTTGATAAGAAGTAAACTTTGAAACCTGGAAACATGAAATAGAACAAAACAGATTGCAGGTCAGCCAGCATTTATCAGACAAGGCAGGCTAACTCATGGGCGGAGCTTTTAATTGGAAATGGAATGATTAGGAGCAAAGCCTTTTTATGTACTATAAATGCATTATGGATTCTATCCGAATAATGGCATCATTGACTCATTTCATATACGCAACATCGTCTGTGTGAAAAAAGTTGCCCCAAGGTCCCTTTTAAATCTTTCCCCTCTCACTTAAAACCTATGCTGTGTAGTTTTGGACTCCCCCACTCTGGGGAAAAGACTTTGGCTATTCACATAATTTATGCCCCTCATGATTTTACAAACCTCTATAAGTTCACCCCTCAGCCTCCAATGCTCCAGAGAAACAGCACCAGCTTATCCAGCATCTCGTTTATAACTCAAAACTTCCAGTCTCAGTGACATCCTTGTAAATCTTTTTGCACGCTTTCCAGTTTATTAACGTCAACTTTGTGACTCTGTGACTCTAGTGTAAGTAGGAAAGTGGAATGATCATCTATCATCTTATTGAATGACAAAGCAGGCTTGAGGGGCTGAGTTGTCTTCTCCTGCTCCTAATTTGTATGTGTGTTTTTGTGGTGCTTATCAATATAAGAAGGATATGTACAGCATTCAGTGAAATTCCTGAGCATATATATATATGTATATACATGTTAATTGCTTTTATGAATAGGCAACTGCAAAGCTTAGTAGCCTGTAAATAGGCAAGTGCAAAAAGAGGTGTCAAGTTGTCTCAAGTAAAGCATGTGCACGTTTATTAGCCATGATGTGGAGGTGCTGGTATTGGTTGGGGTGGACAAGGTCAGAAATCGCACAACACCAGGTTATAGTCCAACAGCTTTCGGAGCCTCAGTCCTTCTTCAGGTGTTAGTGAGAGAGGTAGTATTTGACACAGAATTTATAAGCAAAAGATCAAAGGTTCACACCACTGATGAGGATGTATTAAACAAACCCAAGATGTTGTTAAATCTTTAATCAGGTAGAAGGTTTTAATTGATTAATATGTATATGTAAATCTCCGAATTCCTTTCACGTCATGGTCCTGAGAGAAATAAACGTTTTATCAGCGTTAAGAAGAGGTGACATTTTAGTTCAGACAATGCATGTTAGGTGTGAGACCTTGTTTAGAATCTGTTTGTGTTTTAAATTGGAGTCAGACTGGTTTTAATTTCTTAAGTAGGAATTTATAAAATTTATATTGACTGACTGTCTAGAAGTTGTGTGTGTTGTCCTGAAGGCTGGGTAGTTTCCTGCGAACAATGATCTGTTCAAGGTTTGGCGGTTGTTTGAAGGCGAGAAGTGGAGGCATGGGGAAGATCTTGGTGAGGTGCTTAATACCATTGATAATATGTTGAAGGCTGCGAGGAACATGGCGTAGTTTCTGTGCTCCCGGGAACTACTGGATGAAGAAGGGCACCCTATTGGACATATCCCGTGTCTGTCTTCTGAGGAGGTCATTACGGTTTTTCGCTGTGGCACAGTGGAACTGGCAATCGATGAGTTGAACATCAAACTGTCAGCCGAACATGTCCTCGGCATGTGTAGAAATTGCAGAAGCACAGGTCATAATATTTCAGTCTTCCCTGGAGTCTAGGGAGCTGCCAGAAGACTGGCGAAGTACCAACATAATGTCCTTGTTCAAACAGGGTTGTAAGGTTAATCTCGGTGATTACAGACCAATTAGTTTAACTTGGGTAATGGGGAAACATTTGGAAACAATCGGTAGTCACAGAAAAATGTGGGTTTATTGGGAAGTGTCAACAAGGATTTTAAAAAGGGAAATCCTATTTAACTAAATGGAAGTTTTTTGAACTTGATGAGGGTAACAGTTATGGTGTGGTATGCATGGATTTCTAGATTTGATACAGTGCCTCACAACAGATGTGTGAAAACAGAATTCGTTGAGTGGTAGAAAGCAATGTGTAATGGTCAATGGATATTTTTTGGACGAGGGGAAGGTTTGGAGTGGAGCTCCCCAAGGGTTGGTTCTGGGGTCCTTGCTTTCCTGATATATATTAATGACCTTGATCTTGGTGTGCCGGGGACAGTTTCCAAGATGGCACGAAATTTAAAGAAATTGTAAACTTTGAAGAGGACATTGTGGAATTCCAAAACAACATTGACAAGTCAGTGGAGTGGATAGATAGGCAGCAGATGAGGTTCAATGTAGAGAAGTGTGAGGTGATTCACTTTGGTTGGAAGGACACAAAAACAATACAAAATAGTGTGTACATTTCTCAAGGGGATGTCGGAGCAGAAGGACGTGCGGGTATGGGTGCACAGATCATTGAAAGTGGGAAACAGATGGCGAGAGCAGTAAATAAAGCATACAGGTGTTTTCAGGTCTATTAGTAGAGGCAAAAAGAACAACATCAAGGAGGTGATTTCGAACATGTACAAGATATTTTTTAGACTTCAGATAATGGAGTATCGTGTACAGCTGTGGGCTCCACATTGTAGGAAACATGTGAATGCATTGGAGAAAGAGCAGAAATGAAGGACGAGAATAGTTCCAGCTGTGAAAATATTCGGATATGAAGATAGATTGAAGAAGTTGGGACTGTTTTCCCTGAGGCTGAGAAGAGATCTGACTGAAGTTTTCAAAATCATGAGCAGGCTGGATAGAGTCCTTTACTTTATTTATTCATGGGATGAAGGTGTTGCTGGCTGGGCCAGCATTTATTGCCCATCCCTGCTTACCTAGAGGGCAGTTATGGGTCAACCACATTGGAATCACAGGTAAGCCAGACCAGGTAAGGATGGTAGTTTCCTTCCCTAAAGGGCATTAGTGAACCAGAGGGGTTTTTCCTAACAATCAGCAATAGATTCATGGTCATCATTAGACCCTTAATTTCAGACTTTTATTGAATTCAAATTCCACCATCAGCCATGATGGGATTTGAACCCACGTCTCTAGAACATTACCTGGGTCACTGGATTAACAGTCCAGCAATAATACCACTGGGCTAGTGCCTCCCCATTGGTAGGATAGAGCTGTTTTAGCTCATAAAAGAAAAGAAAATAAGAGAGCTTCGATTTAAAGTGATGTGCAAATGCAGCAAGGGTGAGAAAAACACTTGCACACAGCAAGCAGTTAAGGTCTGGAATGCACTGCCCCGAAAAGTAGTGGAGGTAGGTTCAACTGTGGCATTCAAGAGGGTGTTGAATGTTTTTTTGGATAGTAATGGTGTGCAGGGATATGCAGGGGATTGGCTACACAATGTAATAGAGCCAGACTATATAATAGAACTAGTGCAGGCATGATGAGCCCAATGGCCTCCTTCTGTACCATAATAATTCTGTGATTCAAATCTGAAGCTAAATGTTTTACGCTGATACTTG
Source organism: Rhincodon typus (assembly GCF_021869965.1). Classification (NCBI taxonomy): domain Eukaryota; kingdom Metazoa; phylum Chordata; class Chondrichthyes; order Orectolobiformes; family Rhincodontidae; genus Rhincodon; species Rhincodon typus. The sequence goes on from NW_025966487.1 coordinate 17,203, forward strand.
GCAGTAAAGAAGTAAGTGTCTGTTTTTGCCCACAAACAGGATGTTGCCATCAGGGTAAAATGATGTCTGCTTCCCACAAAAACGATCAATGTGATATGTGAATTTCAGCGTCGATGTGACGCTAAGCATATAGTCAATACATCCCAATGTTTGGTGAACTGTATCAAACAAGGTGTCATTTTGCCTGTCCGAAATGTTAATGCTGCTTTCTCTCCATAGATGTCATGAGGCCTGCTGAGTTTTTCCGGCAATTTCTGTTTTGTCACTTTGCCTGTTTGTAGTGGGCGGTATGCTGACCATACTCAACAAGACAGAGGTAGCAAGAACTGCAGATGCTGGAGTCAGGGTCAATACAGGAGTCCTGATGAAGAGTGTAAACCTGAAATGTCAACTTTCCTGCTCCTCTGATGCTGCCTGACCTGTTGTGTTCCTCCAGCTCCACACTGTATATACTCAACAAGTCCATGCTTGCGAATTTCAGGATTGTAGTGTCCACAATTAAGTATGATTCTGCTGTTGGTCAACATTTACAAATAATCCTGACTGTGCTAAGAAAGACCCTGGAAACAAATTTAAGACTATTCATTTGAGCATACTACACTTACTTACACCCTGGACCTAGCTGACTATTGGCAAACTGAATATGCTTACACAATGAGACTGACGTTTCGGGCCTAGACCCTTCATCCTGGGTCTAGGCCCGGAACGTCAGCCTTTCTGCTCCTATGATGCTGCTTGGCCTGCTGTGTTCATCCAGCCCTGCACCTTGTTGTCTCGGATTCTCCAGCATCTGCAGTTCCTACTATCTCTGATTCAATGCTTACACAATGCATCATTTTCTATAAGTCAAGGACTGTAGAATTAGCTAACTCTACTTTATCCTCATGGCCTGTTTCCTGATCAACCAGACTTGACCTGCTGGTTTGAATTTAATCAGTTAACTAAAATTGATAGTGAACAGTTCCTGTTCCATCTCCACAACAGCCATTGTCCAACCAATCGGCGCTGTCTTATCAAGCTGTCTAACTTGTTGTTCCCTTTCTGAATTTTATCTCCTGGCATTTCAGTCCTGATGAGTACAAGACAAAAAGCTTCAGCTTCACATATATTTTTAAAGCAAGGTTTAATGTTCATTTCCAAAGTACTTAATAGTTGTTGTGTCGTCTACACTTAAAAGACTTTTGATACAAGTTTGTAACTTGCATACAATTTGACCAATCTGTTATGTCATATTAAAAAACAGGCCATGCTGGAAAAAGATGAGCAATTAGTCAGTGTAGTTAGACCAAAGATTCAGATTGTGACATTTCAGGAAAACCCTTCCTGGATCATTGAACTCTTCAAAAAGAAAAAGACTGTACTCTCCTATAATTACTACTACAAAAGCTATTCAGCAATCTCTCTATTGAAAAGATTAAACCATTTTGCTTAATACCCCTTCTCTCACCATAAGTTCCCATGATATTACAAAGTATTTATAGCACAGAAAGAATTAATATTCTGAATGACCCTCCTCCCACCCTTCTTCGTCTCACCTCTTCATTTCTTTCTATATCCCCTTACCTAGTAGCAGTTTAAATTCAACATGTGGTATTCACCTCAGCTATTCCTTGTGGTAGCAAGTTCCACATTCTAACCACTCCCAGGAAGAAAAAGTTTCTCCTGAATCTTGTTCACCATTTCAGTTTCGTCTTCTACTGCACTCGCTACATGGCAATCTCTTTAATGGAAAGATCAAACCACGTTTCTAAATTTCTCTGCCCTCACCCAGTGGTAAATTTCCATCTTATTTGTAACCATTTCCCATACAATTGACTGTTCCATTGTTCTTTTTGTACATTTCCAACCAAATTCAATTGTAACAGTCATCAATATCTTATTACTATTGAATTTTAGTTCTTTCAAAATCCTTGGATGCATCTCATCTAGTGCTGGAGCCCTGTCAACTTTATTGCCAACAACGTATTTAAGATTTCTTTCCTATTAAATTTTGATCCTTTCTAGTGACAGACCTTCTTCCTCTGTCACCATAGCCTGGACAGCAGCAGCTTTTTTGTAAAGACAGAAGCAAATTGTTCATTTCATATTTCAGCCAAGACCCATGCCTCTGCCTATAAATCCTATGATGTGGAAGTGCCAGTGTTGGACTGGGGTGGACAAGGTCAGAAGTCACATGACACCAGGTTATAGTCCAACAGGTTCTTTGAAATCACAAGCTTTTGGAACGCTGCTCCTTTGTCGGGCTCCAAAAACTTGTGATTTCAAATAAATCTGTTGAACTATAACTTGGAGTCATGTGACTTTTGACCTCATAAATCCTATGTAAGACCCTACTCCTCCTCTAACCATTCTCTTATATTTAAATGCCTTTAGAAGACTCTGGGTTCTCCCTATATGTTATCTGCTACTCTTTTCTCATAGTGCCTTTTTGCTTTTCTTATTTGCTTTTCTACCTCCCCCCAAACTTTCAGTATTCCTGTTGATTCTCAACTCTTTCTGCCTTTCACATGTCATAGGTACAACTTTCTTCCAACATTAATTTCTACCTCCTTTGTTATCCGGGATTTGGATTTGTTTGAACTACGTTTCCATTAGATGGAATATACCTCGATTGTATCCAAACCATCTGGTCCTTGATGGTTGTCTATTGTTCAATATACCTGCCAACCTCTTACTCTAATCAATCGTGCTTAGCTCTGTTCTGAAGAATATTGTTATTTGAACTTTTAATCACTCTGAGCTAAGCTTAAATCACCATTGATAATAATAAAAAAATATATTGTTTCACCTCATTTTTAACTTGTTTTGCTTCCCCTGGCAACTACCTGATTCTTTTGGATACGCACCTCAAAGCTTGTAAGACAGATAACAGCCTATCTAGGATTCAATGACAAGAGCAATGCACAGTATCTGCGCATGACTCTTTCGTTACTTAGCCTGGCAAAACCTAAAAGTTTCAAAGACCTTGTGAAAGAGACTCAGTTCTCAACAGAATGCTTCTATCTGTTTGCAGAGCAACTTGGGCTTGGATTGTGATCCAGGTGGAGGGCACATACTGTCTGTAGGCCTGTACAAAAACAAAAGGCTACCCATATGAAACAGTACACTGTGTGGTTGCAGTCTTTTTTTTGAGGTCTGACACATCTTCCTCCAGGATATTCACAGAGAAGTCAGTCAAGTTTTTGCATTAGCTATGAGCTGCTTAAGCTCTGGAATCTAATTCGCATTTTATTCTTTCAAGAAGATCCAACAAAGAATTATCTTGGACGGACTAATTACCTCCTAAAGCAGTAAAGAAAATTGTGCTAAAATCAATGCTGATTCTAAATCTCTTTGGTGGCTTGAAATAAAAGATTATTTTTCCAGATGTGTGTTTAGATTTTATCTCTTCAGTAAATTGTTGACTGCCTAAGTCAGAATATCTCAGTCAAATGGTGATCAGTATCTTACTTTTGGGTTTTGAAGCTAATTTTTCAACTACATAGAATCTATGAAGTAATTATCCCCAACGGGCAGCTTTCCGAGTTGTATTCACAATTCTCTGAAAAGAAACTTAGGGACATTCACATCCGCCTCCTCTAAATGAAAACAATATATTTAGTGACATATATTGCAGAGCCTACACTAATTAACCCATCACATGTCAGTACTTGATTCCCCAAAACACTGTACGTCATCTTAGTGCAAAGAATTACTGTTTTCTTTAAACATACCTACACAACCCCTGGCTCAACAAACCTTACAGAGAGCCAAACACATAAAAAAGGTTTCCAGGTCTGGTAATGGCTGACATGTAATTCCATTTGTTTGCACTGTACCTATGATGATAAATTTCCACTTGTTTATGAACTGTTGCTGGGTGAAACACTTGACAAACTGAACACTCTTCTTCACACCCCTGCTCTGCCAAATGTGAATCATCAGCAATGGAACATTAATTTTCTGTGTAAGTGCTTTACTATTTTGTTTTTAGTATTTGGTCATTTCTTGTTAAATTGAAAGAGTAAGATTTTGCCTTTGTCAGAGACAGGCTAAGAATTGTTTAAGTCATTCACTTTCTTTGTATTATCTAAAATATATCTGTTGTATGTATATGTAAGCTATGTCTTGCGATATCCAATTTAGTCCAACATAAATGATGCACTGCAAAAGGATCCAAGCAATTCCTAGTATTAAAATGGTTGATCTTTTTTATTAACTCTAGTTCCGTTACCATTCCTCCCATCTCACTTCAGGATAGACCCAACAGGGATGGGAGCAGATAGAATGGATTGACAATGGGAGGTTGTTTTATTGATTCCAGATCCTTTAAAATCTAAGAGCATTATTTTTTCTTTATTCATTCACGGGATGAGGGCATCACCGGCTAGGCCAGCATATATTGCCCATTGCTAGTTGCCCAGAGTGCATTTAAGAGGCAAGCGCATTGTTGTGGGTCTGTAGTCACATATAGGCCAGACCAGGTAAGGATGGCAGTTTCCTTCCCTAAAGGACATTAGTTAACTGGGTGGGTTTTTTTCCTGATAATGACAATGGATTTATGGTCGTCGTTAGAATTTTTAATTCCAGATTTTTTATTGAATTCAAATTCCACCATCTGCTGTGGTGGGATTTGAACCTGGATCCCCAGAGTATCATCTGGGCCTCTGGATTAACAGCCCAGTCATAATACAAGTGGGTAATTGCCTCTCCCTTTTGTGGTCCAATAAGCAAGGGAAGTTCCTGTTGATTACTTCTTATTGGCCCTCCTGAACTGATGAGTCCTCCTCCTTGTTGATTACCACTTGAAAGATGCATAAGGACAGCAAGAGCACAAAATATAATATCTTTAACCAAAAGTGGCTTATCCTCCAGACTTGGCCACATATTGGTAGAGGTGGCAGATGTCAGACGTTGCAGCAGCAGCAATCAAGCCATATACCCAACATACAACACTATGGATCATGCTAGGCTGGACACCAAAATCATTTAAGTGAGGTAATAAAACTAAATTTATGTGCTGCTTTCTTCCACTGAAACTGAAGCAAAAACGTTACAAATTGAGAATCTCATGCCCGAAAAATCAATGTGTGCTTCCAAACCCACCTCTCAGTGCTGGCAGGCACAGCAACCAAATAGTTTCACATAAATCACTAACATTCTGTCCTGTCTCTTGTAAGATGAGGTGGTACACTGTAGAACTCTGTACTGTCATCCCAACGCTCCCTTCTGAATTTCTGCTTTCAGACACCCAAGAAGTGCTACCTGTCCAGCCACTGGAACTCAGAAGCAAGATCAAGAGCTACAGCATACCACTGATGTAGAGGTCTATCACTTGATTTGACACATAGCCACTGGATCAGATTGCTGGCAGTGCACATATCTTGAAGGCTAATTCACAGAGTTGGAATCAGCTGAATTATTAGACATGACGGGGCTGTAGCCAGGCGCTGTTGCCTCAATATCTCCTGGAGCCTGTGTGTGACAGATCACCAAATCCTCTACACTCCCTGCCAGGATGCAGCAACACTCCCTGTCAAATCCAGCAAGTGAACACATGGTCTTTAAAAACACTCCAGAGCATTTCTAGAGATTTTGCAAGAGCAGTGGTTATTCAAAATTACCCTACTTGCAAGTTGATGCTTTTATGTAATGCCAGTGCTGAGTCTGTCCTGTAGATGGATGCTTGATCTTTGGTAATTGTGACAAGTGAACAAGCCCACTGGGTGTGTGTGGTCCAAATTTAGTATTTGATCATGACAGCATCAAGAAAGGCTGCATGTTGTTATGGAAAAAACAGTTCCCAAGCTTCTGGCACACACAGGGATGCACAAACAAGTGGTCTTCTCAAGATGATGCACAGCTTGCATTGCATTGCAAGCAACTGAAGGCCAAGTGTACACGCCCAGGAGGACAATTGGTTACCAGAACTCCATCTTCAGTTGTGCTGTGGATCCAAATTTCATGTCAATTTTGTGTAAATTATTTACAATGCTAATAATTTACAAAATATCAAGAGAATGCTGGAAAAAAGGCAAAAAGTTTAAAATATTTAACTTAATCTTATTGTTTATTTTGCAACTTTTGTTCTGTCACACGATCCTTTCCGTTCTTGTGAGATCCTTTTTTTTAACTGTCACAATGATAAGAGAAAGCTTTGTGATAATGTATAATCTTCTAGCACTTAGGAAGCTTTTACACAGAGGGTGTTGCATGTGTGGAATGAACTGCTGGAGGAAGTGGTAGATGCAGGTAAAGTTACAACATTTAAGAGACATTTGGACAGGTACATGAATTGGAATGGTTTAGAGGGTTATGGGTGAAATGAAGGCAAGTGGGACTAGTTTATTTTGGGAAACCTGGTTGTCCCAACCCGAAAAGTCAACTTTCCTGCTCCTCTGATGCTGCTTGGAATGTTGTGTTCCTCCAGCTCCACACTATATTGTCATGGATGAAGGGTCTATTTCTGTGCTATATGGCTCTATAACTCTACAACTGTATAGACTACAGTTTGTGAACAAGTCATAAACAGTGTTCCAAAAGTAAGTGGAGTTGAAAAGACAGATGATCAGCAATGTGAAGAAATACCTCCCTGGTGTTGGGATGTTTTCAGAGGGGAGAGGTGGAGGAAGTGGGGGAAATGTTGTGATGCTTGCTCTTCAGTCTCCATTAGTGTTTCATTGTTACAAAGACTGACTGGAACGTTTGTCCCTTGCTCACATGGAATGTTGGATCCACTGTAAACCCTTACACTATAAAAACAATGGATCAGCTCCACTTTTAAAATTTCTCGTTTAAAATCACTTACTTCTCCAAACAATAGGTATTTCACGCAGATCCACAGGGGTCCTAGCTATGTCTGACATTTGAGAGATTATGTGGATCATTCAGTGTGCCAGTCCTATTCAGGTTCTCTCCCTCAACTCTTTTCAAATTGTGTTAATAACTTCAACAGTGATGTTTTTTAACCTTGCCCAAAAGTGAATAACCTCATCAATTTTGCTTTCAGATTTCATTCTTCTTTCACTACTGCATAATCTATCTCAGACAGTTCCCAATTCTCTTCCTTGACTTTTCTATTTCCATTTCTGGAACAGGTTATCAACAGATAATCACTATAAGCTGACTGACACCGACAACAATATCAAATACACTTCCTCAAATACCACTTTGAGTAAGAACTCCATTCCATTCTCTCAGTTTCTCTGCCCGCAACACATTGGTCTCTTGATCCATACTAATGCTTTGATGTCTTCCTTTCTCCTCAACCAAGGGATCCTCAAACCAACCATGGTTGATGGGATGATTGAGTGTATCTGACCCATTTCTAACACATCAGCAGTCACTTCTTTCCCTCTTTCCTAGAACCACAATAATGCTCTTCTTGTACTCACCTTCCTTCCCACCGGCTTCCACATTCAAAAGATCATTCTCCATAATTTCTGCCGCCTCCAGCATGATATTACCACCAAACACTTTTTCCAGCCTACTTTAGCATTTTGAAAGGGCCATTCTCTCCACAACATCCTGGTCCACTCCTCAATCACCCTAATACACTTCTATCCAAGTACAGTAGCTGTTCCACCTGCCATTTTTTCAACTCTCTCCTCACTGTCTGAGGCATCAAATGCTCTTTCCAGATGAAACAGTGACTTACCTGTGTTTCCTTCTATGTAGTACAACAAAATTTATATTAGCTAGCACCTATGGAGCCAGGAGTGTGCCAGATGATCTAATATTCCAGTTGATCAAGATGTCCACTTAATTGATGTAAAAACACACACTAAATAATAGAAACGTAATGCAGGGGGTATACACATGACTGTTATAATTTATTTACAGCATAAATCACTTAAATAATAGTGCAACTTTGTCTTAAATAAAACAGGGAACTTTCTTACTCAGACTCTCAAATGACTACTTGAAATTAATGGAGATCATGGTACTGCAGTAAACTTTGTGGTATTTGAGGTATATAATTTTTGCCAGTTTATTGAGAGTGCAAGCTCATAAGGTTTTGGTTAAAACAAAGTCTGCCATACATGTATTCACTGCTTACAGTGAGGCCCACTCCATGCTGGGGAGAACAAGGGTTATTTTGTGGAAGACCTTTGTATTAATTGCAAATATGACCCTGACCTTCTGGTTGCCTGACATTTTAATTCTTCAACAAAACAAAGAACTGCAGGTACTGGTGATCTGAAACAAACAAAAACAAAAACTGCTGGAGAAATTTAGCAGGTTTGAGGGCATCTGTGGAGAGAAAACAGAATTAACGCTTCAAGTCCAGTAACTCCTCTTTGGAGCTCCCGAAGGGTCACTGGACTTGAAATGTTAACTCTGTTCTCTCTCCACAGATGTTGCCAGACTCGCTGAGTTTCTCCAGCAGTTGCTGTTTTTATTTATTTTAATTCTTCACTTTACTCCCATGCTGATCTCTCTGCCTTCAGCCTACTGCAGTATTTCAATTATAGTCAATGTAAACTGAAGGAGCACCATTTTATCTTGAGACAAGAACATTTATAACCTCTGGAATCAACATCTCTGCCAAATTTTGTTCCCTTTTACTTGGCCCTCCCCTAACAATCCCCAGATCAACTCCTGACTACTCCACCCCAACCTCCATCTGCCCTAACTCCTGACTCCTGGAACTCACCTCTGACTTGACTAACCCTCTTAACAAGACCTGACCCAACCACCACTCACCACCAACTGGCTCCACAACCTGACTTATCTATGCTCTGACTTGACAAATCCACTAAATGAACCCACCTTCTCCCCAACACTTCTGCCCATCTCATGTACATACCACTGTACCCATTTTCCACCCTCCTCACTTAACACTTCACCAAGATTATCCACTTACCTCACTCACAAAACCCACTCTATTAATTCATTCAACCATTTACTAATATACACTGACATTATACCCATTCATGAACTTTCACTACTGGACATTTAGAATTACATTTCAGTCCTTTAAAATGTTGGCACGTTCTGATTCTGTTGGAGTTCACTGATGGACTGTTCACTTTGCATTTCTAAAGAAGTCAGTATCAGAAGACCTAGCCAAAAATGCAGAGCAGCATCAGGGCACAGACAATCAGGAGTGACACAATTTTTGACAATCCAATGATGATTGCCATTTTAAAAGAGATCTCGGCCATTAATTCCATTTCTCCTTCTGCAGACGCATTTCTGGCATTTTTCTGTTTTTTATATGTAAACATTTGTTGCTGGTTTTGTTATTTTCCTTGAATGCTGTGATTTGTGATGTAAATGACATGGTTGCAATCTGCTTTGTGATGCACAAGGGCTATTTTAACTCTGTGAAGTGGATGAGTGTCAATGAGTTAAAAGCTTGTGTGATTGTACAGTGTCATTGTGCTGCAGCTGCTTTAACACATGCACAACTCAGAAGATCTGACGGCCGTCTTCCACAGTGATAACCCTTCAGTCGTTTCTGATATTAAATATTTTAAAGTTCTATTTTAAATGATTAGCACAATAAATAATTATAACACTTCTACTGTCTTAATAATGCTGAGATGAGGAAATATATTTACACAATACACTGCACTAATCTGAACTTTACACTAGCACCATAAAAACAGTCAGAGAATTATTGTGCAAGAATCAATTGTTTCACTTCAGCTTTGATGCTTTCAACAACTGACTTTAGATCACATGGGATTCAGGGAGAGCTTGTCAATTGGATACAAAACTGGCTTGACGTAAGGAGTCAGAGGGTGATGATGGAGGGTGTTTTTAGGATTGGAGACTCTGTGACCAGCAATGTTCCACAGGTGCTGGGTCCACTGTTTTTTTTCATTTATATTAATGATTTTGATGAGAATTTAGGAGGAATGATGTTTGCGGATGACACCAAAATTTGTGGTATTGTTGACGCTGAAGATCTAAGATTACAAAGGGATGTTCATCAATTGGGACAAATGGCTGAGGAGTGGTAGATGGAGTTTGATTTGGATAAATGCAAGATATTGCATTTTGATAAAGTGAACAAGAGCAGGATTTGTACAGTTAATGTTAGGGCTCTGCGTAGCGTTGTTGTACAGAGACACCCAGGCGTTCAGATAAATAGTTCTTTGAAAAGTGCATCACAGGTTGACAGAGTGGTTAAGAAGGCATTTAGCACACTTGCCTTCAATGTTCAGACCATTCAGTAAAGGAGTTGGGACGTCATATTGAGGTTGTACAGGAACTGGTGAAGCCACTTTTGGAGTACTGTATACAGTCTGGTTGCCCTGCAATAGGAAATATATTATTAAATTGGAGAGGGTTCAGAAAAGTTTTACCACGATTTTGCCAGGATTAGAGGGTTTGAGCTATAGAAAAAGGCTGGATAGGGTGGGACTTTTTCACTGGAGTGTAGGGAGTTGAGGGGTGACCTTAAAGGGGTTTATAGAATAATGGGGGGAATAAGGTGAATAGCAAAGGTCTTTTCTCTGGAGAGGGGAGTTCAAAACTAGGAGTCATATTTTTAAGGTGAGAGGAGAAAGATTTAAAAGGGAGCTGAGGGCAGGTTTTTCACATAGAGTGTGGTTCGTGTGTGGAATGAACTGCCAGAGGAAGTGGTAGACGCAGGTACAGTTACAACATTTAAAAGAAATTTGGACAGGTACATGAATAAGAAAGGTTTAGAGGGAAATGGGCCAAAGCAGGCAAGTGGGACTAGATTAATTTTGGAAACTTGGTTGGCATGGACGAGGTGGACAGAAAAGTCTATTTCCATGCTGTATGTCTTTATGACTGTATAACTGTCCTGGGGAATGGATGGTGAAGAGATATGTTTCAAACATACTAGCTTTTCCTGCTTCAGTTTTATCTTTTTTTAAAACTTTTGTAGAATACTTTCTGCCAGTAACCACTGTCATCCATAATAATGTATGTTTATATAACATCTTAATCATTTTAAATGACATCAAAGGCATGATGAAAGGCTGGCTATAAGCCAAAAAAGGAAAATTTGTTGAGGAAGGGAGTTAGTACAGTTGAAGGCATGAATACCAACTGAGGAACAAGGGAAGTATGTGCCTAAGAGGCCAATGTAGAGGTGTAGAAAGTTGAAGATATGATATAGGATTGCATAGCTCCAGGGGATTACAGATAGAAAGGGTAAACAGTAAATATAGGGTTAAGAATTTTAAGTTTGAAGTATCCAATGCAGGTCAGCAAGAATAAGGGTGATGGAAAGTTTAGATGAACTGCAGGAAAAATATGGATAGCAGATGAGAAGAAGAAGCCTTTACCCCCTGAAGCTGTTTGAGCGCTTGAGGTGTCTGCATATATCAGTAAGCATCTATAAAATCACATACACGTATTGTATGGGAGTATTCTCAAAGAAGACCCATAGTGCGGTGGTGAAAGAACCCTCAGCTCTAAGAGATACCGTTTCAATTGTCATTAGCTAAAAGACATCAACAGGGGCAGGAATCCAATGCACTTTCAAGACCCTGTGGAAATAACCTGTCATAAGTCATGACAGGGTGTCCTTGTAATGAAATATTACATTTTAAGGGCAGCTAATCTCTGCAGCATATTTTCCCACAATTGCCTTATTCACTGTAAAATGCATCCAGCTACTTGAGCTTGCACCAAAATCCTTCAGGCCCCTTTGATTTTCTTACATTCAAAGACAAACTGTAATCTCTTGTGAGTTGACCAAACAATAACACATGCTGTCTTTGCAGAGATCATAAGATAGCCAAACAAAAAAGATAGAATTCCAGTGAGAAGTGAGTTAGAGCTCAACCACAGCATCGACAGCTGCTGCACAAATGCACAATGGTTGCCCACCATGCAGCATATCAATTTCACTCACAGAAGAATGTTTGGTTCTTGTCATTTTTATGCTCTGTGTTTTTTTGAATTGCCATTGTTTTTATAATTTATCATATTTATACTTATATTATATCACATTTAATATGATACTTTGTTTTTTATAGATTTCATAGTTATTGTTCATTCAGTGTTAATAGCTTTTATACTTACAGCACGGACATTTATGGTTTTAAAGACTTTATGCCGTGTAGATTTTTGCACCAAGTGAAAATATTAATAAATTCATCCTACTTGCCATTTATTTCCTTGCCCTGCATTTTGTTTTTGCCTTTTTTCAACGTGTGTGCAGGTGATTGTATTCAATATCAATTAGACTCATAGAATTTGATGACATTGAGAGCTTCAACAATGCCTAGAGAATTTCCTTTCAACAGCTTTGAGACCTGTTGATGCCTGAATTGAATTTTTATGATGTCTTTATGAGTATTAATGTTTTGATGCCAATGAGAGCTTATTCAGTGCCAAAGATGCCTACTAGCTCTTTGATATCTATAAGTGCTCTCACTTATTTAAAATAAAAACAATTGATTGCTGCACAATTTTGAAGAGCAATGAAAGCAGACTAAATATTGAAATTTTCTGGGAGTACTTCCACTGTGGTCCAGTGACTTTGGCAGGAGATTATCCCCAGCAACTGAGAGCTGCTACTTCACAACTGGGTGGCTATTGCCATTCCACTTGCCACAATACATCTACAAATGGCTCATCCATCGTCTCACCTCCCATTCAATGTCTTGTCCATGGTAAAGCTTTTACTCTTTCCCATTCTCTGGTTAATTTTGCTGCCACAGCAGAATTTCACTCTCAGATAGCAATCAAGCTCTGCTGGACCTTGACTTCTTCTGCCAAAACCTTGCACTTCCCCAGGATCATGATGGACAGCAAGGATAATCCCTGGCCTCTTTCCTCCATGATAAAATATCTCCCTAAACTCCCCTCCCCAGTTTGTTTCATTCTCTCCTCCAGTAAAAGGTTTGAAGACTGATAAATATGTTGATCAAGGGATTGTAGGGGTGAATTTCAGACTGTAGAGATTTTCTTTCCAATTAACCTCAAACAATGAAGGCTATAATCAAATAGCATTTGGTCTCTCATCATCTGTATATATGGGTGATCAGTCAATTGAAAGCATGTGGAATTCTTTGTGGGACCAACTGGCATTCATTTAGATTAGTTTTTGCTTCTAATTATACCAGTATTTGCATGAAGCACAGCCTCAATAACTTAGAGAACCCACAGAATCAGGAGATCAGCACCAAATGTGCTGAAGTCAGCCTTCTTGATTTCATAAAGCTTAAAAAGGGGGAAGTTCACATTTTAGAAGCTTCATGCACCTCAGTTAAATGGCTGAGTCATTGATTTGAGTGTATTAACCAGTTGTACTGTTGACTAATACATTTTTAGTATTACACTTTCCTAATTAATTAGTAGTTAATTATTATTGGGCAAGGCTAGCTGATGGAAACACAAGCACTGCTGAGTTCTTGATCTTGTACTCAGGCCTAGGGCTGTTCTTCAAGTGCTACATTGTGGAAAGGTTCAAATGAGCTTCTCCCATTATTGCTGTAATGTTGGAAAACATAACACTAACATATATGTGAAGATCTGATGAACAGCAATATGGTAAGTTATCAATTAACCTGTTTTAAAGGGATTGAGACAAGAAAAACTCTCCATTTTGAACTGTTCACGGGGTAAATTCTGTAGGGCACTAGGTGACATGGGCTATAGCAAGATTTGTGGCAGAATTGCACCAGAAATATTGAGATGCCTATCTTGATTTTGTGAGAAATGTGTTGCATCTTTTATATATTTGCTGGTTGGCAAGACAAGCTTTCCACTAGGTAGTGATGATTAATATTCAGGTTACTGTCTTACCAAATATGCCAAACAAAATGGTCATCGACACTTCTTCACACTGAAGTAAGAGCACGTACCTGGCTACATTAATTTGCAATTGGCTACAAAGAGCTTCTATGTTGTTCAGGATGAAACAGTATCTCAGGGCATAATTAATAGGCAACAGCTGCATGTAACCCTTTGTCTGCAGACATTGGCATCTGACATCCTCTTGGTTTTCATGGCACTTCTTCAATTCACTTGTAGACTGCTTAGGAAGCGCAGATCTGCATTCTAGCATACAATGGCAACTGACAATATAAGGCTGCAGGCAAGGACACTTAGTGTGAAAGGACTGGCACTCAGCTCACAAATTGGATCAGGTGGCATCTCAGGGCTGTGAGCTTGCTCTTTTGGTACACTCATGTAGCACCTATCTGCAGGCTCACTGCATCCATGCATTGCTATGCCATGCTATGAAATAGCTGTTAGCACATTGGTGCTTCAGCCAGAGCTAAAGGTCATCAATATTGCCATATTGACATATTATTTTGCACAGACACACAGAAAGGCTGCGTGCCATGCTTGTCAATCAGGATCTGTTCAGGTTGCGGGGGGACATCTTGCTGAACAGCATGCTGACGTTAATCTAACACTTACAGCAGATGCTAACTATGTGCATGGCAAACATACCATGTTTATTTAACCAAATGGTCATGGCTCAAAGTGGGTAGGGGCTAGTCCTCAGTCTGATGGAAGGATGGGGACAATCACTGTGTCTCAGGGTGTTCTGGTGCTGTCAGTCACACACACAGTCTGTACACAGTCCAGGGGCTTCGCTACAGTCAGTCATCCACCTGGGCTGCTCCCAGTCAGGGAATATATCTGACTGCAGTCCAGGGAGTTGGCAATGGTCAGTCCTGAAGGGCCAGCACCAACAGTCAGGAAATTCACAAATCATCAGTCGGGAGCTGTGAAGACAGTGGTCAGGGGTCCGGTAGGTCGTGTGTACAGGTTAATTGTTGAAATCACTCACCCAACACTGACACCTTTGTTAATTCCAAGGGAATCAGCACAGAAGGTAAGAATGCCAAAAGGTCAATATTTTTAAGCATGACAATCTTTGGTCCAAACATTGTATTCAAAATCGGAAGCTTTCTCATGATATAACTTCTGTTATCTCTCATCTAGCAGTTAAACTTCTATCTAGTTCTCCTCTATGCAAGGTAACAACTCATGCAAGGCATTTAGGATGGAAAGAATTAATTGTAACAGGTTTCTAGAAGATCAGTAAACATAATGACAATGTGCTATCGTCTAAAACAGTAAATTATTTGGAAAAGAGTACAAACTTTTGGCCTGATTAGTGGAAAATGGAATTCAATCCAGATAATTATGAAGTGATCCACTTGGATAGGACAAACAAAGCAAGGAACTACATGATAAACAGTAGAACGTGGGAAGCATCAGAGATATGAGTGACCTTGCTGTGCATGTCATTGGTCCCTTAAGGTAGCAGGACAGATGGATAAAGTGGTTAAGAAGTCATGTTGGATACTTGCCTTTATTAGCCATGACATAAAGTTTAAGAGCAGGGAGGTTATACAGGAACTGTATAAAACATTGGTAAGGCCAAAGTATTATGTGCAGTTCTGGAATCCATATTACAGGAGGTAGCAAGAACTGCAGATGCTGGAGTCGGAGATAACGCAGTGTAGAGCTGGAGGAACACAGCAGGCCAGGCAGCATCAGAGGAGCAGGAAAGTTTTCAAATTGGGTTGGTCTCAAACTGAAATGTCAACTTTCCTCCTCCTCTGATGTTGCCTAGCCTGCTGTGTTCTTCCAGCTCCACACTGTATTATCTCATATCACACGAGGAATGTGATTGCACAGGGGACAGTGCAGAGGAGATTTACCAGGTTGCTGCCTGGGCTGGAGAGTTTCAATTATGAAGAGAGATTGGATTGATTGGGATTATTTTCCTTGGATCAGGGAAGACTGAAGAGCAATATGTTTGAGACGTATATAATTATGAGGGGCACATACAGGGTAAACAGGAAGAATCTTTTCCTCTTGGTGAGGAATCAATAACTGGAAGCATAGATTTAAGAGGGCAGGAGGCTTGGAGGGGATGTAAGAAAAAGTATTTTTACCTAGTGGGGGAGTGATGGGAATCTGGAACTCACTGTCTGTAATGGTTGCAGGGCAGAAACCAGCATAACTTTTAAGAAGCATCTAGATGTGCATTCACAATGCCAAGTAATACAAGGTTATGGCCAAGTGTTTGAAAGTGGGATTAGAATATTTAGATGCTTATTTTTGATCAGCGTGGACTCATTGGGCTGAAGGGCTTTTCCTGTGCTGTAGACATCTGACTATATGTATATCAAATCATTTGGGATATTGGCAATTCTATATAAAAAAACTTGTTGGTAAATTCTTAGTGCTCGAGTTTTTATCTTTTAGCTTGTCAAATTGGTTATGGATATTATAATCCGATTAATTGTTCTTCACATTTTCATGATGGGAGCTCTGCACAAAGACGGATTGGTGGCTTATTGTCTGATGATACTTCATTCTGAACTTTTTCTCTTGGAAGTTTTTAATCAATGGTTGTTTTCCATTACTGTCTGGACAGAAAGAGAAGGCAGGCGCCAAATCTATCTCAATTGGATTGGGAATCTACCTATGTTTCTAAATATTCAGATATGCTCTTACACACAACTGAATGTCTGTTTCTATCCCATCACCGATCGCTCACGGTGGGAATCAAGCCTACACTGCTAGCATTAGTCTGAACCACATATTAACTATCTAGGCAATTGGGCTAATTAACCTTCTGTTTGATTTCTCTGAGTGAGAAAATAAACATGGTACCTATCAAAGGAAAAGAGTGTGCACCTTGACTATAGATGGAGAAGAAGACTTTATCCGTATCTGCAGCTCTTCACAAAAATTAATAATTTTCTGTTTTTTCTCAGTTATATCTATGCAGTATATGGGAATTAGACAGTTTCCTTTTAAATGGGGAGTGATATTTTGTCAGAAAATACAGTGGAAGAAGGTTGCTGGAGATAAGGGAGAGGAAGGAAGCAGACATACCCAAAATAAAGTATTTACTTAACAAATGGCTCCTGTTCTTAGTAAATTTGGAGTGAAGGAAAAGAATAGCCCTTTTAAGCCCTTGACCCTGTTCTGCCATTCAATAAGATAATGCCTGATCTGAGGGGTATGTCCAGGCACTGAACCATAAACCATTAATAACATTGCTGGCATTGATATGTATTCCTTGGAATTTAGCCGCTTAAGGTCAGATTTGGTTGACGTTGCCAAGCTGTAAAGGGAAACAGGGTGAAAATGCTTTTTTACTAGTTTGGGAGTCTAGTACTAGGAGTCATTGTCAAAACACAACTTTCCAGAGTGAAATTAGGAATCATTCCTTCAGGCAAAAAGAATAGTGGAAGTCTGGAACTCTCTACTGCAAATGGCAATGGATGTTAGATCAATTGTTAATATTAAAACTGAGGTCAATAGTCTTCTGTTAACTAAAGGTATTAAAGGAACATAAATATAAGTGGATACATGGAGTTTGGCCACAGATCAGCAATGAGCTTGTCAGGTGGCAGATAAAGCTCAAGGGTTAATTGGCTTATTGCTGTTCCCATATGCCTCCATTTATTAAGAGCAGGAGTCAACTGTATTTTGATAAAGATTTTTTTTATTGGATATCTCTGCTGCCTTTCTTTTCCTAATCTCTGGTCTCTTTTTCCACTGGATTTTCTGCCAAAGAATTCACCTAATTTCTAATGATGTCCACTATATTATTCTCACATGGAAAATTGAGACATTTTTGACATTTTGAAACTAACACAAATTTCCAGTGAGGAAGCTTCTCTGGAAAAGTTTGCGGCATTGAATCTGGCAACAATTTGCTACATTTCAAAATGAGCGTAGGAGTGTAAGACTGCCTTACTAGTACAAATTCATCAAGCAAATTCCAGCATGTTCTGAAAGAAACCTTCAAAATCTAAATCATAGCCTTTGGCTAATTGTCATTTTCATTGCCACATGAAGTAAGATGGCTACTGCAATGACTGTAATGAGGGCAGTCAGGTGGACCTCATAGAATATGAGTTCCCTGATTGGGGCTGTTAATCTGGTCTAATCAGGGAGTCCAGACTGACAGTTAAAAACAGGAACATCAGAGGTTCCGTTCACTCTGAGAGCAGGCTCCGAAGAAGCTGGATCAGTGTCAAGGACATTCCACGTGTAAATAAAGGGTGACTTAGTGATGGGATACTGGCCTCTGTGGAATTATTTCAGCTACTCTAGGTGAATATTGGTATGCTAAGCTCATTTGCTGTTTTACAGCTTCCTATTTATCTGGCATTGATGTGAACAGCAAATTTACTGCTCATTTATCCCCACCTGATAACACTGAACAGAACTCCATTTTCAACGGAGCACCAGACCTCAGGAAATTCATGAGAATCATAAGTCAGATAGCAAGTTATAATAGAGCAGGTTTAAAGAGCCAAGAGACCTTCTGCAGCTCCTATTTCATATTTTCTTGAGTATTTTTTATGTATGAGCACTCTGATATTTTTTGATCTTACACCATCTGAACGTGCAGAGTATTGTGTTCCCTAGTTTCTTTTATATTTTATATCTCTGAGCAATAAAGTTATGATAAAATTCAGGTATTCATAATGTGATGTATATGCAATTAAGTCTATTAGTATTGAAATAATTGGCACTGAAATCGTGGAATTAACCATGTCCCAGGAGCTCAGTCATGTAATTTGGACACTACATATGAAGTACAATTGACTAGGCACCTGCTGCTTTGAGAATTTCAAGACACGTGGTGTTGGGAATTGATATCAGTGCTCTCCTTCTTGACTTTGTTTCAGAAAGGATGAATAGTTGAAAGAACTATCAGAGGTGTAAGATAGCTCAAATGGCATACTGTCTCCACTCATTAAGCTACCCATACAGTAAACTATGGAGATGCAGTTGTCTTGGATTCTGAATTTTACAGGTTTACAACCTTGCCTTTCCTAATTTATATGAATTATTTAGATAGTGGGTATGGAAGGGACAACCTCATAGCTTTTAGATGATGAAAATCTAGAAAGCAATGTAAGCTCTGAAGAGGATAGTATAGAACTGGAGTCTCTAACATGGTCTATGTCTTTGCACAACAGTTTCTGACAATTGATCTCACTGCCTTTCCATGTTCCCTTGCCATGCTCATGTTGACTGTCACATCACTGCATGACTTCCACTACCTGAAGCTTCATGGCAACAGACTTTACCAGCTATTGTATCACGTTTTAGTTTGGTCCAGATGGACTGTCATTACAAGGTGTAACAGGTTTTTTGGTGGCAATGCAAACAAGTGAATATGAAAAATATTGGAACTAGATGAGTGAAGTCAGAAGTTATAGAAAAACATAGGAGGCTATTCAGCCCATCATATCTATGTGGACACTATGGAAGAGTAGCGCAGTTGGTCCTGTTTCTCTGTCAATGTTTTGTAGATTTTTGCAAACTGCAAAAAATGCAGTTTATCTTCTACTGCTTGTTTAATAGTACATGCAGGATCAAAAAAAAGTAACAGGGAATGCTGCAATGCCCACCTTAATATCCAAACAATACAAGCTGATCAGAGGTCCCAAAAACAATTTGTGACCTTGGAAGTGACCTCCCATGTCTCCACACTTGAAAGCAGCCAGAACAATCTGGATGGTCCAGAGGTGTGAATGCATGACAAGAGGCAGAGCGATTTCATGAACTACAAAGTGAAACAATCACAATGAGTGATGAGCCTGGCAGATCTCAAAAGAAACCAAAAATGTACAACTTCCACGTGGAATCGGGAAATGAATTTCTGTTCATAACTATAAAAGATAAGAGCATTTGCCTTAGATAACACCAAAATAGATTGTGAAGTGAAAAGGCGAATTTGGGAAGACACCGCATAATGATGCACAGTAATTTTCCCTTGAACAGCACACTTCAGACAATAGAAGCTGATGGGCTGAAAGCCATTTGGAAAACTCAGCAGTCATTTTTCTTCTAAACTGGCAATAACAGTAAGGCCTGCACTGAAGCGTAATTTCACATTTGCCATCTTCTGGCAAAACACAAGAAATCATTCACAGACGGTGAAATAATCAAAGAAACAATGACTGTGGCAACTGACTCTTTACTCAACAACTTTCAGAACAAAGAAGAAATAAGGATTGCAAGCCAGAGCATGTCACTTGGTGTTTCTACAGTAGCGAGATGAGTGGAATCATTGTCTGAAGATGTCTTTCAGCAACTGCAGCATGACCTGAAGGATCATAAATTCTTCTCACTGCTGTTTGCTGAATCCATTGACATGACTGACATGGAGTAGCTGACTGTTCTTGAGTGCATGGTTTTAAGGACACTACAACTAAAAAGCATCTTCTCAACCTTTATGTTTCTTAAAGAGAGAACAAGGGATGAGGATATCTACAAAGAATTTGTAAGTTATCTGATGGAGAAAAACATTCCCATCAAAAAACTGTCTTCCATCACAAATGATTGTGCACCAGCCAGTGACAGTGAAGTTATATCTTGGGAAAAGTAAGGTGATGCAGTTTGGTAGGAAGAACGTATGGAAACAGTATATATTAAAAAAAAGGCTACTACACTAAAAAGTATGCAGGAGCAGAGGGACCTGGTTGTAAAGATGTATAAGTCATCACAGGTGTCAGGTCAAGGGGGCAGAGCTGTTAACAACACATACAGTATTTGATGTTTTTTTTTTCAAAGTCATGGGGGTTAGGACAAAGTAGACAGCGAAAAATTGTTTTTGCTTCTAAATGGATCAAGAATGAGAAGGCACAAATTGAAAGTGATTTACAGAAGTCACAGTGAGAAAATAAAAAGCTTTTTCATATGGTGAGTGGTTTGGGTCTGGATCCACTAGCTGGCTGTACGACAGAGGCATACAGGTTCAGTTGAAGCATTTAACTGGTTATGAGATGATGATTTATATAGAAGTAATATGCGGGGATGTGGGATGGGATGAAGGATGGCAGTACATCATGATGGTCATTTGGAAAGCTGGAATATACATGGTGGGCCAAATAGCCTCCTTTTGTAACATAATAATTCTGTGATTCTGAGTAATGAATCACTTGTCTGGAAGATTTTACTATTAGTTTATGCTTGGAAATATCTCAACTCTAATTTATGCCTTTGCCATTACCCCCTTGCCCCATCAGATGTCTGAGTTCTTAACAAACTACTGAGGGAATTACAGCTGAGAACTGGAACTGTAAGACAAGCAGTTGATGGGACTCAAATAAGGCACACAGGAGGTTTGAATGCTAACAATGATGGAAAGTAACCATTAGAGACAACATATATTAAACACCATGAAAAGGTTCAAAGAGTAGGGGTAGCTTAGTTTTTTTGGAGGAGTATGGTTTTTCAGACGAGGCAATATCTGGAAGCATTATAAATTCCTGGAGTTCCTACTTTTCTTATTATTTTCCGGTTTCATTTAAAACTTATGTTTTGAATTACCAGGAGGTATTTCATGCTGCTTTGTCCTTGCAGAGTGTCCATTCATTTTTTTTCTGTAAACCTTTACAAGACGTTTGATAGAAAACTGAACCAGATGGTTTTTAACCAAATACAGAATCATTTTTCTCAGTAGGTATTGTTTTGTAATTCAAGGACACTTAGGTTTGCTATTAACCCCAACACCTCCACAAACGTCAAAAAGTTAGATATCTAAAGGTGAGCCGAATATACAGGCATAAGCACCAGCTGTAATTTTAGTTCGAATTTTTCTGGTCCTGTGGGAGAGGATTTGAAGGCAGGACCAGGAAGAAATTCAGTTATATTTGCATTAGGCCAGTGACCTGATAGATTCCTAGCTCAGGGCAATCTTTGTCGAGGTAACTGGTCACTTGAAGAAACAACCCAAACAGTAGTGGTGGTAGCCAAGATAATGAATTAGTGCCCATTTGTGAGCAAATTAGCGACACCTTCCCAGTAGCAGAAGGGGCTCCACTGAGGGCTGAACCCAGCAGGTATCTACAGATGGTTTCTGGAGAATAGACAAGGTTACTCCCATTCTAAAACCCATTCCTACTCACCATCCGCCTTCCTCCTCCTCATACCCAATTCACCACTGGAATAGCATTTCACAGTAGACAACAACTGTGAGCAGACAAGATTCCCCTGCACAAGTGGCTTGGCAGCTGTGGCCACAGTTTATTTTTTAAGAAATGGAGGACACCTCAAAATGGAAGCACTTTCACAGTCTCCATCTAGCAGTAGCAATATCCATCTCCATCATTGTTGTCCTCCAAGGCATCAGGCCTCCAAATCCCACTTCCTGTGGAGTCATAGAGCCATAGAGTCATAGAGTAATACAGCATGGAAACAGGCCATTCGGCCCAAACTGGTCCCTGATTGACCCTGGTGTCCCACTCAGCTAGTTCCAATTGCCTGCATTTGGTCTATATCCCTCTAAACCCTTCCCATCTGTGTACCTATCCAAATGTTTTTTTAAATGTTGCTACTGTACCTGCCTTAACCACTTTCTCTGGCAGCCCATTCCATATGCATACCACTCTGCGTGAAGAAGTTGCCCCTCAGGTCCTTCTTAAATCTTCCCCCTCTCACCTTAAACCTATGTTCTCTAGTTTTCAATTCCACATCCCTGGGAAAAAGACTAGATGCATTCATTCTATTAACGCCTCTCATGATTTTATACACCTCAGTAAGGTCATCCCTCATTTTCCTACGTTCCAAGAAATAAAGTCTTATCCTGGCCAACCTCTCCTGTAACTCAGGCCTATTAGTCCTGGCAACATCCTCGTAAATCTTCTTTGCACATTTTCCAGTTTATCTATGTTTTTCCCATAACAGGGTGACCAAAACTGTACACAATACTCCAAGTGTAGCCTCACCAATGACTTATACAACTCTAACATAATGTCCCAACTCCTTTCCTTAATGCCTTGACTGATGAAGGCCAGAATGTGAAATCCCTTCTTCACCACCCTGTCCACCTGTGACACCGCTTTCAACAAACTATGTACTTGTACTCCAAGGTTCTTCTGTTCCACAGCAGTCCTCAGGAACTTAACATTTAGAATATAAGTCCCACCTTGATTTGACTTTCCAAAGTGCAAAACCTCACACTTATTTGTATTGCATTGCATTTGCCAATCCTCAGCCCACATTTCCATCTGATCAAGATCCCTCAGTAATTTTTGATAACCTTCTTCGCTATCAACGATACCTCTTAATTTGATATCATCCACAAGCTTACTATCCATGCCTTGTTCATTCACATCCAGATCATTTATGTAAATAACAAATAACAAAAGTCCCAGCACCGACCCACGTGGCACACCATTAGTCACAGGCTTCCAGTCTGAGAAACAATCTTCAAAGATCACCCTCTCCTTCCTATGTAAGCCAATCTTGAATCCAATTAGCTAGCTCTCCCTGGATCCCATGCGACCTACCATTCATGACTAGTCTGTTGTGTGGGATCTTGTCAAAGGCCTTACTAAAGTCCATATAGACAATATCCACTGACCTACCCTCATCTATCCTCTTGTTTGAGTCTTGTTTGTCCTTTAGTTGGACAGGAGACCTGGAGGGTGACCTTTAAACTTGCCAACTCTGAGAAGATTTCACATGTAGCTATGTTGAGAACAAGTGTGGGGTCGGGACAAAAATATGATCTTGACTGTTTTTAAAATGGACACTTCTACACTTGGAGAGCAGCAAGTTACGTAGTGTGCCTGTGCCACTTTTTGATAGGATTTCATTTTCATATTTAAATCAAGCTCCTGCATTGCACTTGAGAGTCCGTTAAATTTAACAATTGTTGGCTGGATTTCCTGACACCCTGGAAATTCAGCAGCTAAATGGAAATGGGAGCAGCTGGTTCTCGAGGAAAGTTCTTCAAAGTGTATGCCTTGTGATCCAGATGGGCGTGAAATTTCTCCTAGCTGCTCAAGCAAAATTCTGCACATTGTAATCTCTAATTGCTGCTGCAATCAGCTGTATTCACCCGCCACCAAGGTGCAATCCTGAATCCTTCTCTTGCCAGTTTCAACACAACTATCGCCTACACCAAGCCCTGATAATTCCTGATTTATTGAGATTCCCTTTATCATTCTTCATTTGCAACCTTAGCCAGATAGTTGCATGTTAGGGAACAGAATTCATAGATTTTAATGAGCTATTGTTATATATTTCATCAGGATATCTACATCTACATCTTTCCCAGATTTCTTCCTGCTACCATCTTCATTTGCTCCTTCTCCACCTCCTCATAATTATCAGGGTCTTTGGATCTCACTTTGCTAAATACTTCATTCATTGATCTCATGGCTACTTTCTTTAAGATAGTAAGGTCGAAGCTTATTTTGGTTAAGACAGCAAAATGGCTAGTGTTGCATTGATCACTTGTTGGACTCGGAATGTGTGATAAGTGATCATTTTAACATGATGAGGATGATGGGATGATAAGAAATACATATTGTATGCATAAAACGTTATTCAACATGTTCCTCCTTTCGACTTCTGAATAGCAAACCTTCTTAGATGCCTGGAGAAGAAAGGAATTTACTGTGAAGAGACTCTAACCTCCTATGATCTTTTTTAGCGGAGGGATAGAAGACCACCTTTTCACCCTTAGTGATTGCAGGCTGTTTTGTTTTAACTATGTGAGCAAATAGAACAATCTGTGCTTGCATTTTGGAGTCCAATTTGCCCAAAGATATACAAGAGTGAATACGTCTAAAGAAATGTGGTTTTATAAGTTTGCCATAGCACAATTCAAATGCTTGTTCCGAGGTCTTCTTCAAACATTTGCTACATGTGTAAAGTTTTTACTGGGCAGCACATGGGGTATAAGCAAGCTGTTAGACCAAAAGACACAATGTTTCTCATCCCCCCCTGTGAAAGCAATGAATTAATGTCCTGTTCCATGTTTCTCAGTAAATTCATATACTGGCAGAGAGTGAGTACATGCTGGAGTGTCAAATTACTTTTCAAATAAAATGATGCGATGCCTATTATTTTACTCGCCCTGAGGTCTAAACTTGAGACTCCAGTTATTTCCACAAAGGGAA
>NW_025966488.1:0-20124 GCF_021869965.1 Rhincodon typus
AAGCCAGCAGTGTATCAGCTCATACAGTCATAGAGGTAAACAACACAGGTACAAAACACAGACCCATTGAGCCTGTTCTAGTTCCTTACATTTCGCTAAGCCTCCTGCCCCATACAAGTGCTGCCAAGGAGTTGCTTTTAACAGTGCACATATTGAGAGGGGACCAAAAAGAAAGGGCTCCTGAAGTTACATTGCTGACATTTCATTGCAATTACAACTACATATGCACACATGTATTGCTATTTCACATAATGAGTTGGTGATGGCGTACTGGTATGATCGCGAGGCTATTAATCCAGAGACCCAGGTAATGTTTTTAGGGACCTGGGTTCAAATCAGACCACGACAAGTGATGGAATTTGAATTCACCAATAATGTGGAAATGAGAGTCTAATACTGACCATAAAACCATTGCTGATTATCAGGAGAAAATCTTGTCTAGTTCACAAATATCCTTTAAGGAAATCTGCCACCCTTACCTGGTCTGACCTACATGTGACTCCAGACTTCAGTAGTTGACTCTTAACTGCACTCTGGGCAATTAGGAATGGGCAATAAATGCTGGTCCAGCCAGTGATGCTCACATCCAATAAATGAATAAAAAAACTCACCAGTCTGATCGACAGTCATTGTAATGGCAGTTATAAGAACGAAGCTACACAGATTACCTGTCCTTAGTGTCATCCCATCATAGGGCCCTGTCTAAGGGAGTACTACCTTTCAGAAACACCCAGTGCAGCCTCATATCACCTTATTGTTCAATGTTCAAGCATCATATACCACAAACATTCAAATGGTTTAAAATGTTCACTCTTGTACAGCAACAACAAAAATGAGGAAACAAAAGAAGACCAGCTGCATTTGTTCCTGGGAAAAGACGGGAACTGCTTGCCTTTTGAGAAACAAAAAATTTGCAGTCAGTCAGTGAGTGATCACTGCACCAATCTCACGTCTATTGCAATGCTGCCATTTAAGTCCTGTCCAGTTTGCTGTGCATGATGCTGCAATGCTCTTATCATGCAGTAGGTGATATTCCATCTGTTCAATGTCTTCATCTTCCTACTGAGAAGAATACTGTTGCTTTGCCAGCTCTTCAGCATCCATCATATCTCCTCTATGTCAGCTCCAGTTGTAATGAACCCAGAATATTTGGATTATATAATCACAGAACTGTTACTGTGCAGAAGGATGCTATTTGACCATCATGTCTGCACTGGCTCTTCAAATGAGCATCATTAACTACTGCCAGTTTCTTGCTTTTCCCCCATACCCTTGCACATTATTTGCGCCCAAATAGTCATTCAATATCATCTTCAGTATATCACTTGAACCTGCCTCCACCACACTTCCAGGCAGCCCATTTCATACCCTATCTAAACATTGTATGAAAATGCTGCTTTCAAGTAGGATGTAGACATAATTCTTAGAGCTAAAGGGACCAAAGGCTGTGGGGAGATAGAACAGGATACCAAGTTAGATAATCAGCCATGATCATACTTTATGGCAGCAAAGGCTTGAAGGACCAAATAGTCTATTGTTGCTCCTATTTGATATATTTCTGTGCTTCTTTAGCAAATCAATTAGAATTTGTGTCCTCTGGTTTTTGGTTCTTGTTTGAGTGGGAATAGTTTCTCCCTCTATTCTAATAAGCCTGCTCATGATTTTGAAAACATTTCTTAGATTATGTGGCACATTCTATCCAAGAAATACAAGAACTCTCATATCAAGCTAAGCATCGGAACATTATCTTCAGGACGCCCATCATGTGCTCCACCATGGCCTTGGTTGAAGAACGGGCTGCACTGTAGCTGTGTTTGGCCTCAGTCAGGGCTTACATAACAGAACTGTCAGCTGTGATTGGAAAGGCTGGCCTTTGTCTTCCACTAACCACCCTTTTAAGGCATTCAGCCCTTGAAATGAAGCAAGAACACTGGAGTTCACAGGGATATTTACATTATAGCAGCTCCCAGGATGCCTTATGTAGACTTCTACAATGTGTTACCAATAATCACAGTTGATTTGTAGATTGATTGGATCGAACCCTTTTCTGCTGATGAAGTCAGACAATATGCACTCCCAACACAATGCTTGTACAGCCTATAGTGCCCAGCACTTTGGGGGAAATCAGCTTTTTGGCAAAGGTCCTGCTTCATCAGCTGGCATAGTTCTGTGGCAGTATTCTGGGACATCCTCAGTCTATGGTGACACTTTGCCTTATTCATCTGGAGGAAATGGTATCAAGAAAGATAGATACTGGGTCTCCTGTGAGAACTTTCTGCTGCAACTTCCGAATGTGAAGGATGTTTGGAGCCACCAATGGTTGCTTCTGATCTAATCTGTTCCTCCTCAATTTCTCAAATCCTTCACTGCACCATGGCCACAGAAACAATGACCACTGCTGTGGCTGAATCATTAGTCTCCTTTGAGAATGCCAGAAACAGAGAAGGCCCTTTGTAAATGTGTGAAGTCAACATTCACATCACACACAAATTATGGCTTAGTACAATCTCCCACAGAATGGGGCATGAAGACACAGAAAGGAAGGTTATGGATTGTTTCAACATGAACTTTTGACATAGAGATCTTATTTTGATGAATACAGCACAAGTCACATTGCACAAGTACCATTGTAGTAGCTATATAATTACTGATATCTTGTCCATCACCCAGTATTTTGTAGTATCTTCCCTTTCAAAGTAATGCTGATTGTGACTGATTAATCCACCCACACCCTCTCTTAACCCCAAAACATCATAGTAACTCATGCCCTCCAATGCACTATTGTCTCCCCACCTTATATGTTGAGCTGTTCCCCTTCAGAATTATTGCCCTCTCTGCATCCCAGAATGCTACCTTCAATCCCCAACATTCCTACCACTGCAGTGGCTCCTGACAGCTCCCCTTGACTTTCAATGAGCTGACCCTCAGGACTGATTGTGGCCCAGCCCCCTGGCCAGTCATATTGTAGTCCCCCACTACTGAATGACTAGACCACCGATTGATTTCTGTGCAGCTCCCCAGGGTTATCTTGAATCTCTGGAATGATTGGACTGGGTCTGTCAGAAAGGCCATAGGCCACTCCCAGGCCGGAGTGATAAGGAGCCCCTGACTGTCCCTAGTGGCTGACTGAGTGTGTCGAAGGCCTTGGACTGCTAGCAGATGCTGCTCTTGACTTACTGTGCCAGAACCCTCTGCCTATCTCCCTGGACTTGATCGAGGACTCCTCCCCTCAGACTTTGAGACATACTCATTTGGCTTAAGAACGTATAGTATATTTGCCACATAAGCTGCTGGCACATGCTGCTGGAGTAACATTGATGTAATACAAGGCCATAGAGCAATATGTCTAGCCCCTTTACTGAACATTACAAACAACTGTAACAATGCTTCACAACTGCGCTAAAATTCAAAGCAAGAGAGAAGGATTGTGAGCCTTTCAGTTCTTAATGAGGGGGCAAAGCATAAAATAAGCAAGCCAAGGCAGAGATGCTATGAGCATCTAAGTAGGGAAAAGTGAGTGAGCTCTAAGAGAGCAAGCAAGGAGCCCTGAGATGTATTTTGGTCCAGTCTCTGAAATTGGTGCTTTTCCTTGTGCATAAAGTGTCCTGGCTGCAGCTTTATAATGAAAGGTGCCTTTGTGCCCCAAAATGCAGCATTGAAGTGGAGAACTGTATTGTAAATTAGCCAGAGATATGACATGATGATAGGGCAAGGTCGCTAAGTATCCAATGTCAACTTTTGTGGTTGTTTGCAGTCAATAAGCATGCCCTAAGATTATGGTGATCGTTGCCCAAGATAGAGGATTGGAGAAGCAGTTTTCCTATTCTCCTGCAAGCTGGAGTCACCAGGTACCTGCTCTGGCTTTCATGTTGGGAATCGTCACGAATTAGTTTCTCTCTAGAGTGTGGGAGAATAAGAAATGTATGGAAATAGGCTACTTACCACTCACTAGCAAGATCCCCACAGTTTAAAATTTTGTTGCAGAATTGGACATTTGTTTCTTGACATCAAGAATCTAATTTCTGCCGGTCTCACTATATTTTCCCAACTGTTTCACAATTGTCTCCCCCCCATCATTCAGCAGATGAGAAAATTCTGCCCATGGAGGTAATATGAACCCCACCAAATGATCTGCTCTCACAATAACTGTAGTCATAAGTTTTCCTTAAAAAAGGGGTTTTGACAATCAAATTCTTTTTAAATTACACTAAATGTTTCCTTTCATTGTGAGATCAATCAATCAATCATTATGTATGTCCTACACAAAAGCAGACCCTTAGATCATTGTCTGGCTGATGTTTCCTCTTGAACCATTTTACTGGCAAGTTTTTTCAGTTGTGGTTTGTCATTGCCTTTCGGTTTCAGAGGCAGGTTGAGAAGGCTGGTCCAAAGTCCACCCCAGCCAGAATGGCAACTGAACTTATGCTGTGCATTAAACTGAAACATGCACACAAGTCTCTGGCCAAAAAAGCTAACTGTAATCTAATCAGAGCATTGATTTTACTATTGTTATTGTTGTGCTAGTCTGAACATTGCAAAATGTTATCAGGTATTAAGTACTAACAGCATTTGCAATCAGTGCGAAAATTATACGTCACTAAAATATCAAATCAGTCTGTTTCTCAGAAATCATGGCAAAGCACCTCTCATTTCTCTTCTATTGTTAATACTTGGTGTCTGGTTTCAAAAGGCATAGAAATCAGGAATAATGTAACGGAGATGAGGATACAGATATGGTCGGAACATTAATTCTGCTGAGATTTTGCACCGATAAGCTTTACTTTCCTGATCCAAATTTAATTCATAATGAATGTGTTGTATTGATCACAGACATCAAGGAAATATTTTTAGAAACAAAAATATGATCAATAACATTTTATCAGCAAATACTGATTTGTTACAATTATTTAAAATATTAACTCAGCAATGCACAGTGCCCCAGGAGCTTTTAGCTTTGTTACAGATATCTTCAACGATTATATATTATTTACATTTTTGTTCATTTTATCTCTAGGTTTTCTCTTTGTCCCTCTTCCTTGCAGGACATTGATCTCTCAGCTATTATAGTCCCATGGATACTGAACACTCTCTGGATAATCTTGCCACCCTGCATGTTTGAGTCTAGGCAGCAAGCCTGTTTCACAGATGACCTACTCTTGTCCTCACCCAACAGTATGTGTGCGTGTGTGTCTTGTGGCACAGACAGACATGTAATTTTGCATGTCCCGTTGGTATGCAGGATAGGTGGAACTGTTCTGGTCTGAGTGATTTTCCTGATGGCCATATCTACCACTGAATCAAGGCCTTTGGTCAGAAACAACTAGAATGTTCTAGTCTGCTTGCCGCCCTAAGTACTGTCGAGATCAGCAATTTCACAGCAGTAATTGGCCTGAGTGATAGGACTCAAAGATGACCTTGAGACCCACCCTACCTACATGTCCGTAGCTGTGGCTGCACAATGACTGTTTATTTCAAATGTTTTATAAGTACTGTGTTCATAGATCATAGAATCCCGACAGTGTGGAATCAGGCCATTCAGCCCAACTAGTCCACACCGCCCCTCCGAAGAGCATCCCATCCTGACTTATTCCCCTACCCCTGCATTTCCCCATGGCTAACCCACTAACCTACACATCCCTGGACACTACGAGCAATTTAGCATGGCCAATCCACCTATCCTGCACATCTTTGGACTGTGGGAGCACCCGGAGGAAACCCACACATACACAGGGAGAATCTGCAAACTCCACACAGACAGTTGCCTGAGGGTGGAATCGAACCCGGGTCCCTGGCGCTGTGAGGCAGCAGTGCTGACCACTGAGCCGCTTGACACTTCAAGATGGAAGCTTCCTTTCTTTCCCTTACTTTCAAAGGCAGACCTTAGATCCCTCATTAATAGAGGAACTCCTATTGGCTCTTTTGCTTCGAGACCCTCCCTGCCATCATTAATTGGATGCCAGCCACATTCATTGGCCAATCCAAGCAAAGTCAACTTGATGCTGCAGCTCAGGCCCTAACCCAAGAATGGAAAATACCGTCCTATGATGTAAAAGAAGTGGAAATCCTGGTTAAGTTTCCCTTTGTAACACCAAGAAATTCTAGATATCATTTGTGCATCTTCTTCTGTCCATTTTGCTCCCCCACACTCAGAATGCACAAGCTATATTGTAACCCAGAATGGATAAAAAAGTACAACTCCAGAGGAAAGACCAAACATCAGAAGCAAATAAAGGCAAAACAAAACTGAATCTTTTGAAATTATACCAAGGGCTGTTATAAGACTGTTGAATGGACTCTAGCCTCAATTAATGTAACCTGCAGTGTAACCTGTATGCCTCCAAGTCTTTCTGATCTGTACAACCTTTGCTTGCTGTTATCTGCCTGTACCGCTCATAGACAAAGCTTTTCACTGTATTTCGGTACATGTGACAATAAAATCAAAATCAAAAAGGGACATAAATAAAGCCAAGTTCTTCTCCATATCTGAAGGGATTTTATTTACAGAAAACACAAAACAACAACCACAGATTTGGAAATATGCTTATCTTCTGACACACAATGCTCCAACTCTTATTCAACATTTTTTCTCTTTCTTTTGTTTTCTTGATTCTCTTGCTCCTCATTTGATACAAATACATCGACATATTTTCCTCCCTGTGCCATCATTATGTTGAGAGGAATGTTCATTGTATAGACTCCCACTCTCTCCAACTTTCTCTGAATGTACAAACTGTGCAGTCCATTATCTTAAACAGAAATTGCTGGAGAAACTCAGCAGGTCTGGCAGCATCTATGGAGAGACAGCAGAATTAATATTTCGGGTCCAATGACCCTTCTTCACAACAGGGTAACAACGAGGCAGGGTCACTGGATTGGAAACTTTGACTCTGCCTTCTCTCCACAGATGCTACCAGATCTGCTGAGTTTCTCTAGCAATTTCTGATTTTCTTTAAGATTTCCAGTATTCACAGTTCGTTGTTTTATTTCAACCCATTACCTTCCCTAGCTGGTGCTTCTCGTACAATCTTTAAGCTTTTAAAACCCAAGGTTGGATCACCTCATCATTGCCTGAAGATTAATTCATCTTTTTCCTTTTTGTTCAACCTTGGTGGTGTTTTATGCTATCAGCCTTGCTCTTTACATTGATTTCTCAGTGCAAGAGAAATGCTCCCATTGTCCTCTAAGAGATACTGTGCAATTTTAAATCTGCTATGACAGCAGGACAAAAGAAGAGCAGAAGGATTAGTGTTAATGCTTTCTTTTTAAAACGATGACCTGACTGTTGCAAAGGTTGAGAAACCTAATCAGATACATTCTTACATGAATCAGGTTATCATCATTATCCACTCATCTCACAAATCTGTGCTGATAGAAAACCATTTAAGTGCTTTATTTTTAGTCACTCTGCACCTTTTTGGGTTCAGGTTATATATTGATTTCTTTCTCTGAATGATTCAAAGGCGAGATGGTGGGGTGATGAGTCCTTTCTTTTTGACTAAGTTTGGACTTTGTGCATAATTTTATTTCAAGTGATTCTTGATGGTACTCATAATAACTTGTGCAAGAAGATTAAAATAATAAGAAGCCAAAGTGAAACTATTAAGAGTGAAAGAACCTGAGGTGGGAGGAGTAGGAATGCCCCATCTTGTCTCACCTCCGTTGCTATTTTTATAAGCTGGCACTAGCACATGCCCTCCTTGCTTTAGAAATCCAAGAAAAGAGCTGGCATGTTTGGAGATTATTTTGACCTTTCATCCAATTTACCTGATTGCAAAGTTCCAACTGACTTCTCCATTTCCTATCATTGGTGAGCTACTGGTGTAGTTCCAGTAGCTTATTCCAGTGGAGGGACAGAACTCCTTCAGCTCAAGTGGAGGGCTTTGCTGATGCCGTTGTGAAAAGGAAAGGGGAAACCAATTTGAAAGAAGGTTGCACAACAGGCATCATGTGGGTCAATTTCTCATGGATAAGGAGAAATATTAATGCTCCTTATAAACCCTTAAAATTTCCACCACTTTTGAAATCTGCCAGTTTGTCAGTGGCTAGCAAGGGGTCCATTTGGGAACAATTGGTTAGGCTACTGTTTAAATGGCAGTCCTGGGCAGAACATGTTCCATTCATTGCTTCTGAAAATTACCAACGCGATCAATCTGTGGAATTCCTTACCACAAAGGGCTATAAAGGCTGAGTCATCAAATATATTCAAGGCTGAGATAGACAGTTTTTTAATCAGGAAGAGAATCAAGGGTTGTGGGATAAAGGTAGGAAAATGGAATTTGAGAATTATCAAATCAGTCACAATATCATTGTACTGTGGAGAAGATTCAATGTCCTACTTCAGGGTTCTTGGTGACTTTCAAATTGGACATGTGGAGCAAACAGATTAAAATGCATGAATCAGTTCATCTTTATTTTCAGCCAAATTCATTGGCTCTAATATTTTGCATATTTATGATTTATGCCCCCTGGCTGTTATACTTTGATTATGTAGCCAAAAGCTGTAATATCTTTCTCTGCTCAGAATATGGAATTCAGCCATGAAGCATTAATCCAAAGAAAATTGGATTATTATGAAATTAATTCTGTCCTTTATTGTTGTACAAAAAATTACAATGATTTTAAAGTGGGTCACTGCAATATGGTTTTGTAAAATTATAATCAATGGAACCCTTGAAATTTTTTTTCAAGGTTTCCTCAAAAGCTGGGCTTGAACTGGGAGAGAGGCTCATGGTAATAATGTTTTAATGTTTTGGTGCTGAATGGCAGTGGTGATACAATGCAAGTACTTGTTGTTTTTCCATAGACCAGGATTTGGCCCTTTCCCTTCTCGATTCTCCCTCCTAGCCCCGCCATTTACTGTACTTAGCCTTTCAAAACCCAGATCTACACTAGAATGCTCAAAATAGACTGGCTTGATGGCTTGACAATTGCCTAACAGTGAAATTCATAAATTAAAGCAAGATAAAGCTGAAGAAGTCATCAATTTATCATGGTAGTTGAAGGATAATACCTCTGGTAGTTTAGCTCTCCCTTAGTATAACGACCAGTTAAAGAGTTCAACTTAAAACTCCTGATTACTAACCTAAGCTGTTACACATGGAGGTATGATTGGACGAAAACAATTGTATTAATAGCAGTTTGGATTGATTCTACAATGGGGTCTTATGGTCAGGTAAAGTATTAATTCCAACAATTTGGATGGATTTGAATCCACATCCCAGTGATTGAACTATTCTACTGCTAAGGCATTATACAGAATATAAATGGTAAAAATACTTTGAGACTTAGTCTTTGTTATGCATTTGTCATTCAGCAAATATATACAAAATTAATAAAATAGGCAGGAAATTACAATATCAATCATAATTCATTGAAACTCAATTTTAAAAAAAGTGCTGAAGCGTAAGGGACTTCTCTATGTCTGTATCAGCAGTGAAATTGTTAATTACAGATTATACTGTCACTTGGACAAATTCAATTGAGAAGCAGAGAAATACTGTCACAAATGATAGTCATTTTATTCGCATTTTGTTTGAAATTTATTGCTGATTTATAGCTATCTTTAGCGTCTACAAATTTCAGCAAAAAGAGAATTTTAATAGAGCAGATTTTTTACTCTGCACTGTTTTTGGAGGTCAGTGAGGCAGCTGTCAGAAATTTCATGTTACATCATCTTAGCATTATCTATAAGAGAATATTGTAAACGTCTCCATTTCCCTCAATCTATCTTTATGGCTCATCAGACCAGCATGAGCATTGGCAAACTGCTCCTACTTTATTCTGTTAGTACTGAGCTTTACATTTCTAGGCGGAATTCTGATCCCAACTCCTTTTGAAATGTGAAGCATATGTCAAATGAGCACTGTTCCCAGTACAGAGAACAACAAACAAAGAAAATTACAGTATAGGAACAGGGCCTTTGGTCCTCCAAGCCTGCACCGACATGCTGCCTGCCACAGCTAAAACCCCCTACCCTTTCAGGGATTGTATCCCTTTACTCCCATCCTATTCATGTATTTGTCAAGACGCCTTTTAAAAGTTACTATAGTATCTGCTTCCTGGCAGTGAGTTCCAGGCACCCACCACGCTCTGTGTAAAAAACTTGCCTCGTACATCACCTTTAAACCTTGCCCCTTGCACCTTAAACCCATGGCCCCTGGTAACCGACTCTTCCATCCTGGGAAAAAGCTTCTGACTGTCCAGTCTATCTATGCCCTTCATAATCTTGGAGACCTCTATCAGGTCGCCCCTCAACCAGTGAGAACAACCCAAGTTTCTCCAACCTCTCCTCATTTCTAGTTCCCACCATACGAGGAAACATCTTGGTAAATCTTGTCTGTACCCTCTCCAAAGCCACCACATCCTTCTGGTAGTGTGGCAACCAGAATTGAACACAATATTCCAAAAGCGGCCTAACTAAGGTTCTATAAAGCTGCAACATTACCTGCCAATTTTTAAACTCTATGCCCCGGCCGATGAAGGTAAGCATGCCATATGCCTTGTTGACTACCTTTTCCACCTGCGTTGCCACTTTCAGTTTACCTGTACACCCAGATCCCTCTGCCTATCAATACTCTTAAGGGTTCTGCCATTTACTGTATATTTTCCATCTGGATTAGACCTTCCAAAATGAATTACCTCACATTTTTCTGGATTAAACTCCATCTTCCATCTCTCTGCCTAAGTCACCAATCGATCCATATCCAGCTGTATCCTTTGATGGTCCTCATCGTGATCCACCAACCTTTGTGTCATCGGCAAACTTACTAATCAGACCAGTTACATTCTCCTCCAAATTATTTATATATATTACAAATAGCAAATGTCCCAACACTGATCCCTGAGGAACACAACTAGTCACAGCCCTCCATTCAGAAACACGCCCTTCTACTGCTACACTCTGTCTTCTGTGACTGAGCCAGTTTTTTATCCATCTTGCAAGCTCACCTCTAACCCCGTGCAATTTTACCTTCTGTATCAGCCTGCCATGAGGGACCTTGTCAAAGGCCTTACTGAAGTCCATGTAGACAACATCCACTGCCCAACCCTCATCGATCATCTTCGTCACTTCCTCAAAAAACTCAACCAAGTTAGTGAAACATGACCTACCCCTCACAAAACCATGTTGCCTCTCGTTAATACACCTACTGATTTCCAGGTGGGAGTAAATCCTGTCTCAAAAAATCCTCTTCAATAATTTCCCTACCACAGACGTAAGGCTCACTGGCCTGTAATTAGCTGGGTTATCCTTGCCACGCTTCTTAAACAAAGGAACAACATTGGCTATTCTCAAATCCTCTGGGACCTCCCTGTAGCCAGTGAGGATACAAAAATTTCCCTTAAGGCCCCAGCAATTTCCTCCCTTGCCGCTCTCAGTATTCTGGGGTATATCCCATCAGGCTCTGGGGACTTGTCTACTTTAGTGTTTTTCAAGACCCCCAGTACCTCCTCCCTTTTGATCTCAACATGACAAATACTATCTATGCACCCTCCCCAGACTCATCATCCACCAAGTCCTTCTCTATGGTGAATACTGACGCAAAGTACTCGTTTAATACCTCACCCATTTCCTCTGGCTCCACACATAAATTCCCTTCCCTTTCCTTGAGTGGGCCAGGATAATTCAGGATAGTTGGGGCAAGTCAACCAATGCCTCTTTTTGCAGCTGCAGCAGGCCGTAGTGTTCTGAGATTCAACTATCCAGCAGCAAAATCAGTCACTTCGATGGCTGCTGTGAAAGGGTAAATTTGTAAATTAAGTGTGGAGTTGGGCTGACTTCTGACTAGGGTTTAGGATGTCAGCTGCAAATGATGTCAGAGTGTTTGGTTGGGTGCCAGGTAAATTGTATGCAAAGATATTAGATGGGTAATATTCAATGGTGCCAGGTGGGAAGGGTGCCAGGAACAGGGTTACAAGTAGGTGGATAATTTTCCAGGCTAGTGATAAAATGCTTAGAGTGGATTGGGGCAGGTGGCTGCAGATGGGATGGATGGCCGTGCTGATAGCTCAGAAGAGGGCATTAGGACTGCCAGCAGCCAAAGGGCATTGGGGACAGCAGTGGTATGAGGTGTGAACATTTTGAGACTGGTGGTGGAAGTGCTTGATGGGACCAGTAATGATATGTCAATGGCAGTGTGCCAGAGGGATGTCGAGGCTGATGGGGGGTCAGGCCGGCAGGTGAGAGTGTGTGTCAGGATCAGCAAAGGGGCAGGGAGGGAGTTAGGCCGACAGGTGAGGTTGGTAGAGCGGGGGTGTCAGGTCCATGGGGAGTGAAATCATGTTGGGTTGCAGTGTTTTGGTTTGGATGCTTGTACCAGGGATCCGGGATGTGTACAGTGTCAGGGGGTGTGTAGTTATGGGGCTGTATGTTAAGTTGGGGATCAGCTTATCAATTACCTCAGTGTTAGAATAAGATTTTACCACCTAAAGTTTCCTGGGTAATTATTAACTGAAATGGAACTCTCAGAATTCTCTGTCTTTAATGCATTCTTTCAGAGACTTGTAGACACATGGAAATTGTCCATTGGAATCTTCAATTTCCTGGCCAGATCCCATGTTGCAGCTGGGATCCTGCAAAGTCCTGACATGCAACTCCAATTTGTGCTGCTCCGATGACTATCTGAACATTGGAATATCCTGGGCCTTTGATTCCAAGGCCAAGGCAAAGAACTGAAGTCAAAAGGCTTAAAAATTGTTTTATTGAATTTCATGCTAATGGAAGCAATGCCAATCAAACTGCCTAATTTTGAACTATTAAATTAAACAAATATGTATTCTCAAAACTATTGTGCACCTATATCTCATTGGGAACTAAATATAACTTTTTATCATCTGACAAAATAAAAGGGAAAGCAAATATTTTCTGTCTCACTTGATTTTCTCTTTCATTTACTTCAATTGAATAGACACAGGTCTTTGATAAAGGAAATAATCTGCAAAATGGATTGAATTTTTTTTAAAAAATGGTTCCTGCACAAATACTACAGTGTTAGATGCTCATTAATCCTCCCTGTAGGCTGTTTTGTTGATACCCATTAGTGTTACTGTGTTATACTTCATTCTTGATTCATCCTGTTTGGGGTCGTGTTACCAAATATTTACCATTGATTGTGGTACATTGCTGTTTGCTGTAATCCAACACACACTTTAATTATGAACTACACAACATTAACCACATTAATAGGAGGCACAACTTAAATTAATATAAGTGACCAAAATTAAAATTAAGACAATTGTTGAAATTAGATCTCTTGTAAATAATTCAAGTTGGTTTTATCCTACATTTGCAGAATGCTAATAACATATGTATAGAAATTGTTGCTATTAAATAGAGAAGAAATTAGTAAACAAATTCAGATAATACCTGTTGGCATGGTATTTTCATATAGCCTTCAAACTAACTCAATCAGCTTAAAACATCTTTTAAAATAACACGTGGGAATTTATATGAGCATACAAGTTTTTTCTTTGTTATTGGCAACACAGATTTTCAAGATATAAAGTGTAAAATATTTGGGAAGCATTGGTATATACATGAAGTTATGCTGGAATTGGGTTCAATAACCTTCACTATCTGTTTGCTGATCACAGATACAAATAAACTGGTTATATGACTATTCTCCTCAATTATGAAACTCCTAAATGCTTAAACAATTTAAGAAATGGTGATTTTTAAAAATAGTCATTTCGATTAGCGGGTATTCATTCATGGGTTGTGGGTATCGTTGGCTTGGCCAGAATTTACTGACTGGAGAGCCATGTAATGAGCTGCTTCCTCGAACCATTGCAGCCCTTGGGATGTTGGGATCTGCACAGAACTGTTAGGAAGGGAGTTCCAGGATTTTGACTCAGCAACATTACAGGGACAACGATAAAGTACAAAGTCACGGTTGTGAGTAGCTTGGTGGCACTTCCATGTATCTGTTGTCTTTGCCTTTAGAAGTTTCAGAGGCTGTAGATTTAGAAAGTGCTGTCAAAGACATTTCAGTGTGCTACTGCAGTACATCTTGTAGATGGTACATACAGCTGTGCGACGGCATGAAGGGAATGAAGGTTAAAACTGGTGGTTGAGTACCAATCAAATGGCCTCCTATTTCCTGGATGGTATCAAGCTTCTGAGCGTTGCTGAAGGTGCACCCTCCAGTGGAGGCTACTGTATTATACTCCTGGTTTGTGCCTTGTAGATAGTGGACAGGCTTTGGGCCGAGAGGAGAAGAATTGCTCACTGCAGAATTCCTAGCCCATGATCTACTTTTGCAGCCATAATATTTGTCTCGCTGGTCCAATTCTGTTTCTGTCAATGGTAATACCCAAGGTGTTGAGAGTGGGAGGTTCAGCAATGGTAATACCATTGAATGTCAAAAGACAATGGTTAGACTCTCTCTTGTTGGAGACGGTCACTGCCTGACACTTGTGTAGCATGCATACCACTTCCACAGGGTATGCTCTAATATTAAATCCAATTGTTCATACCTTTCTTAAACTTCATATCTAACATCTTCTTAATGATCTCTACTTCATCAACAACTTCAGTACTGCATTTGACAGCCTTTTAATCTTAGCGGTAAAAAGATTTCTCCTGCTTTCTGTTCTAAATCATGTATTTGTCTCAACCCTCCTGTCTCATTCCAGACTCAAGCATTGAAAACAATCTACATCTATTGATCCTACCTGATCTTTTAGAGTTTTAAATAGCTTTATGAAGTGATCCAGTAATCCCCTCTATCAGTATGAAAACAGCTCTAACAGTACACTTTAGTGAAATTGCCAATTAACATTCAATAATATGTAATGTTGGGCTATGGACTTACAGTCATTAGGAGTTGGTATTAGAGAGTTCCCAAACTCCTTTCAGTTTTGACGAGTAAAATTTGAAAGTTGACTCTCATCCTGGAGAACAAATTCAGCTCCCAAAATTGAGAGACAACAAAGACATCCAAACTGGTGTTTTATTTTCACTGATTGGTAAGTTAATATGTGTGTAATCAGCAGTTTCAGCCTTTTACAATATAATTGTCAGAGTCAACTCATTTTCCTCAGTTTCCTTTGCGGCTTACTATTTTTAAACAAAGGTTATGCTGTGGCTTCAACTATCTGTAATCATGATACAGACTTGATAAATGATCACATTAGGTTCAACTGCATTGACAACAACAGGGCATGATCAAGCAAAGTATTCCAGTGACATCAGCTTGTTTGTGTCTTACATAGCTGTATATAGTTATTTGATGGAACTCATCTGTGCAATTTAATCTAAATCTGCATGTGAAAATGCGATATTAAAGAATATAGAAGCCCCTCCCTTTTTCATAGACCAATTCTACATATTCAATTTTTTATACTAACCCCAAGTCCTTTCTTTCGAGAAATGCACTAAATTATTCTTCGATATTTATATGTTTATACATTTACAACATCAACGAGCCCCAGCAAAAATGAAGTATCTGAGAATGAGATGAACACCCTTCGCTTGCTGGAGTCATACCCAGCAAAATGAAAATGATGCAGGTCTTGGAAGCTAATCTTGTCAGCCCCAGGATATTTCTGCATCAGTTCTTCAGGATAGTGTCTAAGTCCCAATCATTTGCAGTTGCTTCATCGATGACCATTATAAGGTCAGCAGTGGGGATCATCACTGATCCTGACAGAGAATAGAATAGAATTATCGAATCATAGAATCCCTACAATGTGGGAAGAGGCCAATCCATCTAACCTGTACATCTTTGGATTATTACTTCAGTATCGTCCACTGTGAATCAATCCTTATTTATATGCAGCAAAACCTGGTCAAGGCTTAAGCTGATAAGTGGCAAGTAATATTCAAGTGGCATAGAATAATCATTGCCAACAGGTGGGAGTCTAACCTTCTTCCTGAATTTCAACATCATTACCATAAAATATCTGCCAGGTCAGGAACACACATGTCCCATGGAATAATTTTTTTCAAATTTCCACTTTGACCAGCCTTCTTGGTGACTTGAGTTTTGCTGGCTGAAAGCTTTCTCATTGATTCCCTTCCTTAGCTTCTAACTTTTAACATCTCAGAGCATTTCACATGTATAGGTGTACCACTTTAAATACAGTGCAGCATGTAATACAAAGTAAAATAAAGCTGATGCACAGCAGCATTTTATTTATATAGACAGGATACATTTATGGCAGCAAAGCAAACCATCTTACAGTGAATTTAGGACATGGGCCAGACTGATTTAATGCTACTCATCATAGTAGGAACCATGGTGGCATGGTACACTTAATTGTGGGAATCGCCCCATGTCAATCTCCTGATGGTGGCAAAACCTCCTCTGATTAAGTTGAAGGGCAGAAGTGACTATCACTAGATTCCAAGCCACTAACAGCAGAATGTCAATTTTTAATGAAAGCCAAAGCTTTTGCCTTTAACGCCCCCTGCCCCCTTTCTCCTGCAACCTCCACATGGCAGTCTCCTCATCAACCCTATTCACCTCTAGCTGGGGTCCTTTGCTAGTCCTGGACTCCGTTGGGTGTATTGCCAGCAGCTATACCAATACCTCAGAAGCTTTGATGACAATGAGGAGAGTCCTTGATCCCAGATAAGGCCCGTTGCTAAGTACTTCAGTACATAATTGGCACTTAATATGATGGGACTTCTTGAAATGAGGCCCTATGGGGGTCTCAGGGTGATGGGTAAGACCCTCATTGATTGAATTAAATTCCAAATTCTGACTCTAAGTTGCAAACCCCTTTCCCTAAAAGTGGCCAAATTTGGGTCAGAGTAATATATGATGACAATAGAGATAATCCTGTGATGAATGGCAGCTTTAAAAGTAGTAAGCAATATCTGTAATTACCTGTTGAGCAGTCAGGTCCTGTCCAGTTGTGGTCACAATTACAGGTGTTTGTTTCTGGCAATAGAGTCCCATGGCCTGAGCATTGCTCATGACAAACAGCTGCTGGTACTTCGCATTTAAGCCCTCCCCAGCCAGCAGCACAGTGACATACTGTCTGTACACAGACACCATGTTCAGAACATGTCGGATCCAAGCAGTCTTCTAAAGACAATGAAAATAATAACAGGATAAAACAAAGTAAACACCAGGTATACTGCAAAAGATAACTGTATTTACAAAGAATTCAAGTCCACACTTTAATGTGAGAGCTTTATTTTGGTTAGCGACACACCATAAAACTCACTGCTTACTAGTTCCCTTATTTATTCAACCAATTCATACTCAACTAACCCTCATTTAATGTATCCATC
This sequence comes from Rhincodon typus, assembly GCF_021869965.1. Taxonomy (NCBI): domain Eukaryota; kingdom Metazoa; phylum Chordata; class Chondrichthyes; order Orectolobiformes; family Rhincodontidae; genus Rhincodon; species Rhincodon typus. The sequence goes on from NW_025966488.1 coordinate 17,240, forward strand.
ACCTCTTCCCTCCTTCATGATATCTCAGACTTTCCTTCAGACCATATTCGGTGATAACAGATTTTAAACTTCTGAGATAAATCAATCTGAGATAATACCAAAAATAAGTAAAACATACACAATTACAGAATATGTTCCTTTTTTTTATTTGCATTTTGAAGTTCCAAGCATTTTATTCCCAGTACGTCCAGCAGTTTCTTAGGATGTTTAAGAACATGTTTTCCCCTTGCATTAAAACAAATTCCTTCAGTCATAACTTGTTGAAATTGGGATTTTCTCAATAAATATATAGATATATGTGAGCAAATTGGTTTCAAATAATTGAGAACAACTTTAATAATAAGAATAATAATGATCATTTTAGATCAATTTTTGTATATTAATCTGTTTTGTAGGAAACTCTTTATCCTTTAATATTTAAATTTTTTTAAGGCATTTTATTAATTCAATCCAGGATTGTGATTTTGTGGGTCAGTTTCCAGGACAGTTTTTCTTAAACCAAAATGAAAACTGTGGAAATTCAATCTTTTGGACATAACTTGTATTTGAAATAATTATGTTGGTTATGCCAATTTCAGGTGGATTGTGCTCGTAACATGCAGAAGCGACCTCAACTGCATGTTTTGATGCAATGTATAGTGCTTGTTCTATCCGGTAACTATTGCAGCCTCAATGATAGAAATGCACCTATTACAATAACAGTAGGAACATAAAACAAAATTCTATAGTACTCCTAAATCACAATCAACGTGGACCACTTATTCCCAACATAAGCATTTTTATTTGTTATAGGAGATTTGGTATGATTTGAACTCACATAAATTATGAATACTGCAGGCTGTTCTTATAGCCAACACGGAGATGAGACTTACAGCCCACTGAACTAGCTAAACTTAAGCCATTTTCTGTTTATGCTAGTGAATGGTCCATTATACCAAATCATTACCTAAAACATTTTATGTAACCAAGAGTATTTATTAAATAGGAAAGAAGTCATTCATAAATGAAGATTTACAAAATGTTTTTTGAAGACTGTTCAAGTGGTCCATTCTTATCATATCAGTTAATGCAGTTGGTCCACTTGCTGAAAAATGTAACAATTTTCAGATAATTGCAAGAAAATTGCAGAAGATTACAACTTAGTATCTCATCCTTGTGAATAGAGACTGGAAAGCAACATATTGCTGCCAATATTGCTCCTGTCCATTATAGTGGGCTGAAACACTGAGTGTTTGACTCATGAACATTTGCAAAAGAAGCTTCTGTTTTTGTCTTGGGGACTAGGGAACACTCAATCCTTTTGCACATCACTTGAAAAGTGACAGAATGGCAGTTATATTAGACCTGAAGCTGATAGCTTGCAGTTACAGAGTACCTAGGCACTTATTTCACACCGTTGTATTTTCGACAACCAAAGATACACTTTATGAGTGTTAAAGTCGAAGTCAGATTTGTGTGTCAATGGCGACCTTGGGTCCTTTGTTAGGAAAAAAGGAACTGACAGCTTGGAATGAGAATTTTCCCCTCAGCTGATCTGATGGCATTTATAGCCCAATTAAATAAGGCCTGGCCCAGGTCATTTAACAATTTGAAGTACATTATTCAAATTAAGGAATACGACATTTTAAACTGCTTTATGGACAGGCTTTCAAACATTCCTATAATTCTCTAAATTTTCAGGTCTGCTGGCTCTACTCTTGAGGTTCTTGTCACTATCTTCCTATTTACAAAATTCCCTCGAGTGCCAGATATCCTAAGCTAACTAAAGGAAATGGTATTGAAGATAAGACTTGTTGAAAACCTTAATGAAAAGATCAATGATTTCTAATGAACATAACATTACATCACTGCTGTGCTTCTTAACATTCATAACATAAAATAGATTTAACAGAACGCAAAATATTCTAGCTGAGCCAACCTTCCTCACAGCTTTCACCTCGATAGCCAGGAACACAAATGCAAACTCCTGCAACACAGGTCCCATGGCCATGGCAGGTTGGATCAATACATTGATCTCCTGGTACATCACACTCTGGCCCTTTCCAGTCACTGTGGCATAAGCAGTGACCTTTTTCATATTGACCATTTGCACTGCAAAGGACAGGGCAGGAGTCTGAAAATGGATAGAAACAATGTATTAGTATCAACACAGGTCTTCAAAGTCCAGTCTTGCACATTTCACATTGTCTGCATTATGCAGACAGTTTTTCCAAAATAAATAAGTACTATAAACAATGTTGCATGTTTCATTTTATTCATGATAATGCTAATATTTCTTTAGCATTTGATCATTTTTAAACATACCTCTGTAATGATTCAATAAGAATGATACAAGAATGCATAGCAACACACCAGAGTGTTGTCACAGGCCTTTTATCTGGCAGTGCTGAAGAAAATCAAAGAGTGCAACATATTTTCTCATTTTTCAATGCTAATTTTCAAGTACAATTTGTTAAAATCAATTCTTTGTCGGTTTGCAGTTCTGGTACAGTCAGCCACCTACCAAAAATCTCACCGAGGTAACTGTAACAAAAAGCTTAGACTCTGGCTTTTGGAGGCCAAATAGTAAAACTCTGGATAATTTCAAGTAACTGAACAAAGAAGGTGGGATCAAACTTAGAAATAACACAGTGTAGAGTTGGAGGAACACAGCAGGCCAGGAAGCATCAGAGAAGCAGGAAAGTTGACATTTTAGGTCAGGACCCTTCTTCACTTTCTGAAGAAGTGTCCCAACCTGAAACGTCAACTTTCTTGTTCCTCTGATGCTGCCTGGCCTGCTGTGTTCCTCTGGCTCCACACTGTGTTATCTCTGACTCCAGCATCTGCAGTTCTTAGTATCTCTGGGATCAAACTGAGGACTGGTCTTAACTGCTGAGACCTCGGAG
>NW_025966488.1:20134-42024 GCF_021869965.1 Rhincodon typus
AACTGAGGACTGGTCTTAACTGCTGAGACCTCGGAGAGTCTATTGCTGAATATGCTGAAAATGAATGAGGGAAAGTGAATACATCCCCTAATCCTAAAATGGAAGATATATTAGAAGGATCACTATAACACCACCAATTAGCTCAACGTTAAGCTACAAGAGAAGCATGTAATTGGAATATGTTCACTTAAATTGAGCATGTTCATTTTGAGACACATCAACAGTTCTGTCTTTGGGGTCTGAAGTCAATTATTCGGAAATTAAACTGGGTTCCATGCCAATAACTTGCTCACATCAGTGAAAAAAGGACAACAAACAATTAAGAAAATTCTTCAGAGGGAGGTACTTTGGTGTCCCCCTCAGGATAAACAAAGAATCAAAATCTAAATTCAAATGATTTTAGTTGAACAGGTGAATTTCACTGAATCGGCCAATATTCTATATTGAGTTCGGGTTGAATTTTCTCTTTCTGAAATAAAATAAATGCTACATATATAGACAAGAGGCCAGATTTTCCTTCCCTCAGCTGCCTAGATTTGAGCCTGAAATGGGTATAACGAGACTGAGAGGCCGAAATATTAATCTCACTCCTTCATTCCTGACTAATGTAAACTTTCCAGAGTTAGGAAGCATGGGGATGGGCAGGGGATTTGGTGGGAAGGGTGGGGTGGAGTTGGTAGTGGGTTGATGTGATAAAGACATAGGGGAAATTTGACTTTCATACACCGCATTATTTTCATCATGATAGGAGGTGTTGGAAGGCTATGGGATCCCACCAAATAGCTCAGCTTCTCGACTTTGTGAAGGGATGAGGGAACTATTTGCCTCTGAGGAGTTGAGAACCTTTTGACAGGTAGATTTAAGAGAACTTGCCAATGCCGCCATGCTATTACCATGTCCGCTTACATTCCCGCTGCCCCAAAGCATCATTCATACCCTCTTCATTACTCCCATGGATCCTCCATACCCAATCTCCCACAAAATAAGTCGACAGGTTGAGCCCTTTGAAAAAGACTGTTGTTCTTATAACCTCTTAAATGTTCAATCAACCACACCCACTTTATGGTTACAAGGGCCTGTACGCTGCTCACAGAATTTATGAATAAAGCTTTAATCCAATTTGCATCTCCTAATATGATTCAACTAAATAGACTGGCATTTGAAAAACTGCATCAAAGAAATAAAAAAAACTACAATGTCACATAAGTGTCAATCAAGAATAAAGCATTCATTTTCAATCTGTGTCAAGATTATCTATTGGACTGAATCTATTAGTCAGTCCTGGAGTTCTGCCATGCATTCATAATGAGGCCATTTTGCAAGTGGATCAACAGAAGATGTTCGGCTGATGGCCCGATATCTGTTTGCCCAGGTGGCCTCATTTTGAATACTTAGGTGAGTTCTAAGAATGAGTTAAGGACTCAGATGAGTAGAAGGCCTGTTACACGGCATGATCGGAAGCATTTTCATTGTTCAATTGACAACTTTAGAAGTTGTAACAAGTTTATCCTTGTTTGACATTTTTATTTGAATTTGTTTTAGTTAAGATTAATAATAGCATAGATAGCCAGGAAAGGACAAGGGGCTAATGGAATGGATATAGAAGGGACGTGATTGACATGAAGGGTCATGGACGGTGCAGAGGGGATATGAAGAAATCTGGAGAAATGGTGTGAGGAGTGGTGATTGGGTGAGAGTTAGGAACGCTTACTAAACACATGCATGATGGAGAAAATGTTTGAATGATAAAAAGTGAGCTTTATGTGACAGAATACTTCAATACACTCATATTTGGCTGACTACTTGCCACAGCTGGCTTTACCTCGTGCACAGTCAGGGCCAAGAAATCCTGGAAAACAGTGACAGTGGCCAGAGATACATTCTCCATTCCCATTGCAATTGGAAGAACATTCATCCATTGATTCTACAAGTAATGACAACATTGAATAAAAAATTTTCAAATAACTTTGCATATGAATCCAATTTCTTATTCTCTTAGAAACAAGATTTAATAATGACAAATAGATTTAAGTAACATTTACTATGATACATCTCTGTGAGAACAATGTCCCATCAGATTGCATTTAAACTGGGACTGATCAAGATAATCCATCAGAAGGATTCATTTTCTAAATGTCCCTGCATAGATTGGGTGATATGTCAAAACTTCTTCTGCACCCATGTCTTCACATGCCACACCAAATAAAAACAGTCAGGTAGCCCATCCTGAATGATCTAATGATCCTGCCAACTTCTTGTTTCCCCTTTCCTTTTCTCTACTTCTTTACAGCTATCAGAATATAGGTTCTGTAACTAACTTACTAGAGCCTGGTCAGGGTACAATTTCAGGTAAGAGATAAAAAAGGTTACAAAATATACATAAAATGAGAGGTATAATGTTGTTTGTTAATGAATAAGAGATTAAGCCATCTCAAAATTATTACATTGTTCAGCGGCAGAGAATTGACACAATTTAGATGCAGCTTGATCGAACTATTGATCCAAAATTGGAAATAAGCAGTCAACTAAGTCGAGGGAAGAAGAGACGAGTCAGTCAACTCTTCCTCATATTATTGTTATAGTCTGTACAGACTTCCAACGGCAATACTCTTCCCAAAAAAGAGGTACAAGATCTAAGTATTATAGGGGATCTGAGGAAAAATCTTTTCACCCAGATGGTCTGGAATGCACTGCCCAAGAAGATACTTGGATGAGCACTTGAAGTGTCATAACATTCAAGCCTATGGGCCTGGAGCAGGAAAATGGGACGAGTATACAGTAGGTTATTTTTTGTCAGTGCAGAATCGATGGGCTGAGGACCTCTTCTATACTGTTTGACTCTATGATAATTTGGTCGAAGAGACTCACTGATGGACAGGACATTTGCTGGCTGTAGATAGGGCTTTAAACTAAATAACAAGAGGAGGGGAGGGTTTCAGTTGCATGGAAAATTAGAAAGTCAAAGGTAAAGGAGCAAGTAGAATACTAGTAGTGATGGATTTAATTATTGCCAGCAAATAAAAGGAAGGGGTAAATATGTGTGAACGTCATATTGTACCAAGGAACAGTCTAGGGAAACTCAACAATAGAACAAAAGTAAGTGCTCTGAATCTTAATGAAGGAAACATTCGGAACTGAGATCTCAAATCAAGGGAAATCAAGGTCACAAGGACTTTAAATGAGTAAAAGGGGAGAAGGGCTCAGGGGAAGTTATTAAAGCTTCCAGAACAAGCAATAGGATAGAGAGCATGGAAAGGCTCAGGAATCTAACGTTAAGCATAGCAGATAAATGTACAACTGTGAGAAGGTGGGGACAGCGCTCAACACAGGACTGGGGGTATTGTACTTAAATACACTCAGTATATGAAAGAAGGTAAATGAGCTTGGAGTGCAGCTTAAAATTGACAGGTGAGATACCGTGGGCATCACGACTGCAAGGGGAGCAGGGGCAATAAAAAAGCAAAAGAAAAAGCATACAATATGATGAAGATTAGTGCAAAGCCAGAGGATTGGGAAGTCTTTAAAAACCAGCAGAGAACAACTGAAAAAAAGCAATAAAGGGGAAGAATATGAAATCTGAGTGTAAACTAACTAGTAATATAAAATATGATTGCAAGAGATATTTTTAGATTTATGCAAGGTAGGCAAGACACAAGAGTGGACAATGAAATGCTAGAAAATGAGGCTGGAGAAGTAGTAATGGGGAGCAAAAAATTTTGGAAGAACTGAATAGATATCTTTCATCAGTCTTCATGGTCAAAGACATTCGTAGTATACCTGAACTTCAAGGCAGTCAGGGGGCAGAGGTAATAGTCATGGCCATTAGTAAGGACTAGGTGCTGGTAAAGTTGAAAGGCCTGAAAGTGGATAAATAATCCTGGACCAGATGGACTACACCCTGGAATTCTGAAGGAGATAGCTAAGGAGATTGTGGAGGCATTGGTGGTGATCTTTCAGGAATCATTGGAGTCAGGAAGATCTCAAAGGACTGGAAAAATGCGAACATAACACCCCAGTTTAAGAAGGGAGAGAGGCAGAAGATGGGAAACTATAGGCCAGTTAGCCTGACCTCAGTCATTGGTAAAATTTTAAGAGTCAATTATTCAGGATGCGGTTGCAGAGTACTTGGAAGTGCATGGTAAAATAGGGCTGAGTCAGAACTCAGGGCGAGGCCATGCATGACAAATCTATTAGAATTCGTTGAGGTGCAAACAAGCAAGTGGACAAAGGAGAACCAGTGGATGTGATCTATTTAGATTTCCAGAAGCCTTTGGATAGAGAAGTGGCTGATAAGTAGAAGGCACAGAGAAGAGATAAAAGAGTGTTTTTCAGGATGGCAGTGGAGTTCCGCAGGGATCAGTGTTGGAACCACAACAATTCAGGTTATGCATTAACAATCTAGATGAAGAAACTGAGGGGGATTGTTGCCAGGTTTGCAGATGACACAAAAAATGGTGTGGGACAAGTAATGTTGAGAAAGCTGGGAGGCTGCAGAAGGACTTAGACAGGATTGGAAAGTGGACAAAGTGGAATACAATATGGGAAAGTGTGAGATATAAACTTTGGTAGGAAGAATACAGGCCTATTTTCTAAATCGGGGAAGTCTTCGGAAATCTGAAGCACAAAGGGCCTTAAGAATCCTAGTTCAGGCTTCTCTTAGGGATACAGGTTCAGTTGGCAGTCAGAAAGGCAAATGACATGATGGCATTTATTTCAAGGCAGCCAGAATACAAGAACAGAGATATACTGCTGAGGCTGTATAAGGCTCTGGAAGCTTATGCTGGCATGGGAGGAGGTCCAGAGGAGATTTACAAGAGCGATCCTGGGGATGAAGGGCTTGTCATACGCGTTGCTGTTGAGGACTCTGGGGCTGCACTTGATGGATGAGGGGAGGAATTGATTGAAACTGACAGGATACTGAGGGGCCTGGACACAGTGGACGTGGAGAAGATGTTGCCACGAGTAGGACAGTCTAGGGTACAATTGAAGGGTTGACCGTTTAGAACTTGATCATAACATTCAAAATTAAATTGCCTAAAAATTGAAAATAAAATGCAAGTTTAAAAGCAAAGGGAGGGCAGAGGAATTAATTTGTCCTTCTTTCAGGTGAGCAAAATGGCCCCATTCTGTGTTGTACACTTCATTTACACACAGCAACAGAATTAATGTGCCTGTCTGACGAAAATATATTGAATATATGTGACTGTACGCCTGGAACGTTCGTCATATTTTACACAGTCAGAAAATTGATGATGTTGCAAGTCTGAAAACGTGTATGAGACATACTTCATCTGAAATTTCCCACATCATAGTTTCCTAAATCCAACCATATCATTGAGGAGGTGCAGAGTGAAGGCCTGCATCATAACTTTGAGTCACCAGTGATAATTGTCAAGCACTATTCAATAGTACACAGGCTGTGATGAAAGATGCCTGCTTGTGTTCTATATTTGACCACAGAGCGAGCAAAAAAGAGAAAACATCAACAACTTTGTTAATAAAATTAATTGAGAGAATTTTTATGAACTATTTGGCATTTATTTGATGTGTATTGCAGCAGAGATGATAATGAATTTCATGGGTATCCTTTCTATTATACTTGTATTGTTTGTTCCTACCCCATTCTAGTTCTTTCTGGTTCTACTTGACTTCTTTGCCATGGAAGAAAACATGCTTTTCTCGGCAATGACATTCAGAGAAATTATATATTTCAAAGATATTCTGGCCTGTGAACTCGTTAGTACCCACTTAAAATTCCCAATCTGCTCAATCCTTCAATTCACGACACTCAACCTGGTCATTGGTGTCATCCAGTTCCCAATGAGGATGCTACCGTTTTTGCCTAAATAATGAGGAAGCAAGAACATTGAACTTTTTTCCTCAGCTTTTGTTTAAAAAGTAACGATTTAGAATGCAATGCATTACTCTCTCTCGGGGCGTCTCATCCACTGTTACTGAATACATTGTGACTGAATGTATTGCTGTCCTGGTGAATTTGTTCATTGCTCACCAGCTGAAAATAGGTTTGTGCAAATTATACTGGATCTAGAGGGCTGACATCAATGGAGGAGAGCGCAAGGCAAGGCAGAGAACAAGCACAAATCAAGCTCATAAGACAGTGAGTCATGCAAGGAGGGAGTAATAGGCAAGTAAATGAGAAGGTGCCAGAAGGCAGTGGGAGAGAACTTCAATATGGAAAATCAAACTGGCTGTACATATTTTATTATTGCCTTGCAGTGAGAATCATGACTATGTATTGCCTCCAGTACAAAGGTAGTCCACATTACTTTTGAGAAGAGACCATAAGACATAAGAGTTGGACCAAGCCACTCAGCCCACTGAGTCTGCTCTGCCTTTCAGCAAGACCATGGCTGTTCTGATAATCTTCAACTCCACTTCCAAAGGATTCAGGCATGATTTCCCCTTCCTGAAACCATGTTGACTCTGCTTGATCATATTATGTATTTCTAAATGCTCTCCTAATTACATTCTTTATAATACACTCTAAGATTTTCCCAATAGCAGACATTAAGCGAAAAGGCCTACATTTGCTGGATTTTTGTCCAATTTTTTTTAAATAAAAGTGTTACGTTGGCACTTTTTCAATCCTCTGGGACTGTTTCAGAATCTGAGCTTTCCCAGAAGATTACCACCAGTGCATCCACTATCTCTGCAGCTACTTCCTTTAATATGGATCACTGGAAGTTAAAGTCTGGGACCTGATATCAAAGCTAATTGAAACTGAGGCCAAAACTGACGTGAGATGAGGAACTCAAAAACACTGACAGTTGCAGACTTATCGGGCAAAATGATCTCCACCTCGCATTGAATCTCACATCTATTAAACATGAGGCCAACAAAGCATTAATGATAGACAAACAGGAGGCTGGAAAAAGCATTAATGGCTCTGTATAGAACAATCAAGGTATGAGAATGAATCAAATTGGACAGCGCACACTCAAAACCTCATTCACTGTCAACTTTTTATTTACTGTTAAAACTGTGTACTCTGTGAAATTTGAGCAAGAACAAGCAATACTATGCTTTTTATAGAGTAACAACCCAAACTGTATAAGTATGTATAACAATAGCTTATATTTATATAGAGCTGTTCGCATAGAAAAATATCCAAAGGTGCACAATCAGATAAGACATCTACACTGAGTCAAGGAAGCGGATATTGAGACGGGTAACTGAAAAAATGCTTGCACGGATAAGTTTTGAAGAGAGTTTCAATGGATGAGACAGAGATGGAGAAATTTACTGACTGAGTTTCAATGCTTAGCATCTCAATGACAGAAAGGAGTAGAGATGCACAAGAAGATAGAGCTGGAGGAACGTGCCATCTGATATTCACTTTTCCATGAAGGAATTGGAAATAACTTGATTAAAATCCTCCTTCCTGTGATATAGGTCAGAATTGGACCTTACTATTTTAAAGTCACTAACTCATTTCCATCATTGGAATAGCATTGCATGTTAAGCTAATGCTACCAGTTATTATTTAATATTGCTAATGCCAGTGAATAAGCAAAACAATACAAGCTGAGAAATTACAGATTTTGTTTGAAACATCTTTACGCAACTTCAGGAACTGCAGGTAACTTGAAGCAGAACCAGTTAACCCGTATATCCTCAGAAGTTAGATTTTCACAATTTCCTCCAAAAAGAATAATGCTTCCTGCCGCCACAATTTTGTGCAATTTGTAATATTTGGAAAATTTGCGGAAAGGTTTTTCAAAGCTCTTCAAAGGATAAATGACTAAATGTTCTACTTCCCAATTAATATGTGTTCTTATATGTGGTCTGCTTGCACTTCTAAATCCCTATTATGGCAAAATTGCACGCACATTATTCACAACAGTGAGATACATTGCCTGAAGTGACAATGTCATAACTGATTTCAATGTATTACCAGAATGATTAGATTGTGAAGATACATTATACATTTCAATCGTGGACTGTTTTAAGATTCATAAAATCAAATATTTTGTTATGAATAGTCATCTACAACTAGTCAATAAACAGCATAAACTTCACATGCAAACTCAAATTAAGTCAAATTTGTATTTTAAATAATTTGTTGGTCTATTTTGATTGAATACTGACAATTCTGTATTCTCAACAATTCCTTCAGAATAATTAAATTTATGTCAAGTTTTAAAACAAACAAAAAGTTTTGTTTATATTTGTTTAAATGGAACAATCATGTAGCATTCTAATCAGGAAGGAGATTTGAAAGCTACTGTGAGAAGATTATTAAAATCATTAACTGGGAGGTAGATTGCATAAAAAAATAAGCAAGTCATGGTTATCTCAGGAAAAGCATTTAATGAAAATCAGTTATAGCCTTTTATTAGCAATTTTAACTGAGACAAAGCTTAAAATCAGAGAACTGTTACAGTGCATCAGTGAAGAAAGCTACTTGGTCCATTGAGCATGGAATTGAGTTTGTAACACTCATACTCAATATAATCAAAGTATTGGAGCAACAACAGAAGTTGCTGGAAAAGCTCAGCAGGCTGGCAGCAACTGTAAAGAAAAATCAGAGTTAACATTTTGGGTCCAGTGATCCTTCCTCGGAACTGTTCAGAACTGTTCAGAAGAGTTCTGAGGAGGGGTCACTGGACCTGAAACATTAACTCTGATTTTTGTTCACAGATGCTGCCAGACCTGCTGAGCTTTGCCAGCAACTTCTGTTTTTGTTCCTGATTTACAGCATCCGCAGTTCTTTAGGTTTTATGATAATAGAATAGTTTGTCTAGCTTACCGACGTCATAGATATCAAAATTTTGTTTCAGATGACTGAGATTCTGGAGGCATTGCAACTGTTTCTGGGGACGGTTGGACCTGTACAAGCTTGACGGGTTCCACTGGCCAAAGCTGCAACAAATATCCTTGTGGGGGCTTTTGCTAGTTCCATGGCTGAGGTTTTAAACTAGTCTGGCAGGGGAATGGGAACCAAAGTGTAGGCGTCGATAAGTTAGATTCACATTAGGAAACATTAGTTAGTGATGCAGTTTGCAACTCAGAAAGGCAAAGAAATGAGGATTAAAAACTCTCCCAGCAAAGGCAATTGATAGAATTGAGCTGCTTGTAGTTCAGTACAAGGAATCTTACAAACAAGGGCAGATGAACTAAGGGCACAGATAGACACATGGCAGCATGATATCATTGCTATTGCAGAAAGTTGACTGAAGGTGGGGCAAAATAGGCTGCTCAATATCTCTGGGTAAAGAGTTTCAGGCAGGATAGAATGAGTGACAAAAAGGAGGGGCATAGCAATATTGGTTAAAAAAATCAATTGCAGTGATGAGAAGGGATGACATATTAAATGGGTTAACAAATTAAGCTTTATGGGTTGAGCTTAGGAATAAGAAAAAGGGGCAGTCACACTACTAGGAGTATACTACAGACCCCCAAATACTGAAAAGAGTGTCAGAAGAACATATGTGCAGACAAATTTCTGCCTGTAGGAATAAGAGGACAATAATAGGAGACTTATCCCGATATCAACTGGGAGTCAAACAATATAAGGGGCAGTGAGAGTGAAATATTTATATACTGTGCCCAGGAAAAACATTTTCAAACAATAGGTGACAGGCCCAATGAGAGGAGATGTAGTTCTGGTTTAGATTTGGGAAATAAAGATGGGCAAGTGAATGAAGTAACAATGGGTGACTATATTGGTAATAGTGACCACAATTCAGCTAGATTTAGAATTATTATTATTATCATTATTATTGTTATTATTATTGTTGAAAAGGACAGAGATAAATCAGAAGCACAAGTTTTTAACTGGGTGAAGGAAAATTTTACAAAAGTGGCTTTCTGAGATGGACTGGACAGGACTGCTAAAGGATAAATCATTGGTAAGCCAGTGGGAGGCAGCGAAAAGTGAAATCCTTAGGGCACAAAGCAGACATGAACCCTCCAAAAATAAGAACGGTACTGCCAAATCTAAACCCCTATGGTTGTCTCGAAAAATACAGGGGAAATTAAATAGAAAGAAAATGCTTTTGATAGTCATTAGATTTCAACACTCTAGATAGCCTAGAGGAGTATAGAAAGTACAGGAATCAAATTAAAAAGGAAATAAGGAAATGGAAGACAGGGCATGAAAAATGTATTAGCAAGCAAGATAAAGCAAAACCCAAAGATGTTTTACCAGCATATAAAGAGCCGAAGGATAGTTAAGGAAAAAAATAGGACCTATCAAAGATGAAAAAGGGAATGTGTATGAAGATGCAGAGGATATGGGAAGAATTCTACATGAATTTTTCACCTCCATATTCACAAAGGAAAGGGATGATGTGGATATAGTAATCCAAGAAGAGCAGTATGAAATATTGAACAGAATAATCATTGAGAGAGGAAGTATTGGAGGAGTTAGAAGCCTTGGAAGCGGTCTAGGGTCAGATGGATTAGTCCCTAGAATGTTGAAAGAGGTCAAGGAGGAAATAACAATTGCTCTGATGATTATTTTCCAATCTTCACTCGACACAGGTGAGGTGCTGGAGGACTGGAGGAATGCAAATAGAATCATACAGCATGGAAACAGACCTTTTGGTCCAACTAGTCCACACTGACCATATTCCCAAACCAAACTAGTCCCACTTGCCTGTGTTTGGCCCATATCCTGCCAAACTTTCCTATCCATGAATGTATCCAAATGTCCTGTAAATGTTGTAACTGTAACTGCATCTACCACTTCCTCTGAGAGTTCATTTACAAACCACTCTCTGTATAAAAAAGTTGCCCCTCTTGTCCTTTCTAAATCTTTCTCCTCTCACCTTAAAAATATGTCCCCCAAGGGAAAAGACCCTTGCTAGTCACCTTATCTAAGCCCATCATGATTTTATAAACCTCTATAAGATCATCCCTCAACCTCATTTGCTCCAGTGAAAAATAGTCCCAGCCTGTTCAGCCTATCTTTATAATTCAAACCTTCCATTCCTAGCAGCATCCTAATAAATCTTTTCTGAACCCTCTCCAATTTAATGATATCCTTCCTACAGCAGGGCGACCAGAACTGGACACAGTGATCCATAATAGGCCTCACCAATGTCCAGTAAGTTCTCAACATGAGAACCCAACCCCTGTACTCAAAGATCTGAGCTATGAAGGCAAACATGCTAAACACCTTCTTAACCACCCCGTCCACATGTGACGCAAATTTCAAATTATGTACCTGAATCCCTATGTCTCTCTGTTCTACGACACTACCTAGGGCCCTACCATTTACTGTATACGTCTTGCAGTTGTTTGTTTTACCAAAATGTAATACCTCACATTTATCCAAATTATACTCCATTTTCCACTCCTCAGCCCATTGACCCAATTTATCAATATCTCCTCGTAATCTTAGATAACCTTCATTGTGCACTATACCACCAATCTTGGTGTCGTTCACAAACTTACTAACCATATCTTCTAAATTCTCATCCAAATCATTTATATAAATGACAAACAAATGTGGACCCAGTACTAATCCCTGTGGAGCACCGCTGGTCACAGGTCTCCATTCCGAAACACAACCCTCCACCACCACCATCCTACCGTTAAGCAAATTTTGTATCCAATTGGCAAGCTGTCCCTGAATTTAATGTCATCTAACTTTACTAATTAGTTTACCATGTGGGACCTTGTCAAAGGTTTATCAACGTCCATGTAAATGACATCTATTCCTCTGCCCTCATGAATCTTTTTGGTTACTTCCTCATAAAACTCAATCAAGTTTGTGAGACACGATTTCCCTCACACAAAGCCATGCTGACTGTTCTTAGTTAGTCCGTGCCTCTAAAACGCATGTAAGTTCTATCTCTCAGAATCACTTCCAATATATTACCCACCCCAGATGTCAGACTCACAGGTCTATAGTTTCCAGCTTCTCCTCATAGTGTTTCTCAAATAAAGGCACAACATTAGCCACCCTCCACTCGTCTGGGACATCACCCGTGGTTATAGATGATACAAATGTCTCTTCTAGGGCCCCCTCAATTTCTTCCCTAACTTCCCACAATGTCCTGGGATACACTTGATCATGTCCAAGAGATTTATCCACTTTTATTTTTCTAAGACTTTCAGCACTTCCTCTTCTTAAATGTGAACTGTTTTCAAAACATTAATATTTAGTTCCCTGAGTTCTCGAGCCTCCATTTTTTTTATTCACAGTAAAAACTAACATAACATACTAATTTAGTAGATAGAGATAACACAGTGTGGAGCTGGAGGAATACAGCAGGCCAGGCAGCAGAGGAGGAGCAGGAAAGTTAACGTTTCGGGTCGGGACCCTTCTTCAGAAATGGGGAAGGGAAGGGACCTCAAAAATAAATAGATAGAGGAGGGGTGGGGCTGGGGAAGGTAGGTGGGTGGTGATAGGTGAATGCAGGTAGGGAGTGTTGGGGATTGGTGTGTGAGGTGGGAGGGGCTGATAGGTGGGAAAGAAGAAGGACAGGTTGTGTCAGGTCAAGGAGGTGGGGAAGACAGGGAGGGGGTGGACATGGGATGAGGCTGGGGTGGGGGGGGGGCTTGTGGTGGGGAGATTTTTAAACTGGTGAAATCCATGTTTAGGCCATCAGGCTGCAGGCTTCCGAGGTGGAATATGAGGTGCTGCTCCTCCAGTTTGCGGGTGGCGTCACTGTGACACTGGAGGATGCCCAGAACATGTCACCCAGGGAGTGGGAGGGGGAGTTAAAATGGTTCGCAAATGGAAGATGTTGTCATTTGTCACGTACAGCGTGCAGATGCTCTACAAAACAGTCTCCGAGTCTCTGCTTGGTCTCACCGAGGTAGAGGAGGCCACCTTGGGAGCAACAGATACAGTAGACCAAGTTGACGGATGTACAGGTGAACCCCTGTCTGATATGGAAGGTTTGTTTTGTGCCTTGAATGGAGGTGAAGGGGGAGGTGTAGGGGCAGGTATAGCACTTCCTGCGGTTGCAAGAAAAGGGGCCAGGGGTAGTCGGGTTAGTGAGGAGTGTGGAGCGGATGAGGGAGTCGCGGAGAGAGTGGTCCCTATGAAAGGCAGATAGGGTTGCGGAGGGAAATATCTCTTTGGTTGTGGGATTGGATTGTAGGTGGCAGAAGTGGTGGAGAATGATACATTGGATGCAGAGGTTGGTGGGGTGATATGTGAAGACAAGGGGGATTCTGTCTTTAGAAAATGAGAGGGAGAGGATGTGTGGTGAGAAGTGCGGAAATGCAAGAGATGCAGTTGAGGGCATTTTCGATCGCGGAGGCGGGATCTTATGGTCCTTGAAATAGGAGGACATCTGGGATGTGCGGGAGTGGAATGCCCCATCCACACAACACTTCTGCCTGTAAATCATTGCAAATGCCTTACCTTTTGCATCGGTGTGCTAGACGCCCCATCACTGCTGATGGGATTACTGTGGAGAATCTTCTCCATTGAGTTTTTAATTGTTTATCACAATTCACATTTGGAAGATGCAGGACAACTGCACTTAGGCCTGATCCATTGGCTGTGGAAGGACTTGGCTATACTTTATTTGTAATGGCATGCCGTGTTGGGATTGGCATTGAACTTAACAAAGATTGAATACAAAAGCTGGAAGTTTATGATGGGGCTGTATGGGATGTTGGTTAGGCTACATCTGGAGTATTGTGTGCAATTCTGGTAGTCACATTATAGGAAGGATGGCTTGCATTGGAAAGGGTGCACAGGAGATTCAGCATGATATTGCCCAGGCTGGGTCAAATCAGCTGTGAAGGGAGACTTTAGTGAGTCATAGACTAATACAGTATGGAAACAGGCCCTTCAGCCCAAACTGGTCCGTGCTGACCCTGGTGCCCACTCAGCTAGTTCCAATTGCCAGCATTTGGTCCATATCCCTCTAAGCCCTTCTACATGCATGTACCTATACTTTTTAAATGTTGCTATTGTATTTGCCTCAATTATTTTCTCTGGCAGCCCATTTCATTTTCTCACCATTCTCTGTGTGAAGAAGTTGCCTCTCAGGTCCTTCTTAAATTTTCCCCCTCTTACCTTAAATGCATGCCTTCTCGTTTTCAGTTTCCCATCCCTGGGCAAAAAGACTTTATGCATTCATCCTACCTATGCCCTTCATGATTTTATACACCTCAATTTGGCCACACCTCATTCTCCTACATTCCAAGGAATAAACCTCTTCCTATAACTCAGGCCTACTAGTCCTGGCAACATCCTCGTAAATCTTCTTTGCACACTTTCCAGTTTAACCCTGTCTTTCCTATAATAGGGAGATCAAAACTGTGCACAATACTCCAAGTGTGGCCTCACCAATGACTTATACAACTGTAACATAATGACCGAATACCTATACTCAATGCCTCGACCATTGAACAGCAGCATTCTTCATCACCCTGTCTACCAGTGATGCTGCTTTCAACAGACTATGTGCTTGTACTGCTAGATCCCTCTGTTCGACAACACACTTCAGGACTTTACCATTTACTGTAGAAGCCCTGTCTTGGTTTGACTTTCCAAAGTGCAACGCCTCACACTTAGATTTGATTAATTAATTGAGCATTAATTATAACAAATAACCAAAATCTATTAATCTCAGTTGAAAATAGTTTTTTGAGGAGAGAATAACACAGTTTCACAACCGTTATGAGGAAAAAAATACATTGTGATATCAAACCAGAACAACTTAGATCAAACTTTAAGATTGAACTTCAAGTGCTGGATCACTCAGTAGAGGAAATAATTCCCCTGTCTTTATCCTATTAAAAACCTTGATCGCTTCCAACACCTTAATCAGATCATTCTGCAAATATCTAAACTCAGTGGAACATGTTGAGATTTTGCAACATCTCATTATGATTTAACCTTTGCATTCTCAGGGAAAAATATTTCAAAGTGTTACGCTGATGGTAAAAAAAAATTGAATGTTAAGCAAGAGTGAAAATATGTAAACCAAAAGGTAGAGCGTAGTCATACCACAATTAATGAATAAGAATTTTGAAAGCAAAGAGGAAAGAGGAAATTTGGAGGAATCTGAAGTGGAGACTCTGGAGAGCAAGTGCACAGCTGTTAAAAGACTGGTCACCTGATAGTGGAATGAGGAACAAAGAAAGTGAAGTAATTCTAAGTGAGGAGTAACTGGGCAAGAACATATAACTGGAAGAGATTACTAAATTGGATATTGATCTAAAGAGTTGAAAACCATGCTGCCGATCTGGACATTGATTCACCGGGTGATTGGAAGGTGAAAAAGATGAAGCATTGTGGAACATTATGAGGGAGAGGACATTATAGAATTTTGAACAAGCTCTGGTTTAAGGAGAGTGAAGCCAGGCAATGAGCTTCAAGAGCATTGGAGAGATCAAGACTTATGGTCATAAAGATGTAGGCCAAGGTTTCATTAGTTATACATGAACAACAGATGAATTGCATTGAAGGTGGGAAATGAAGTCTTTATGATGGAATTGATGTGCAGGAATATCCTCAGTTTGGAATTAGGCAGTAAGCCAAGATTACATATTTTCTAACTCAGTTGAAGGTGGCTCTGGAACCAAGATCAGAAACAAAAAGTTGTCAGATGAAACATCAGTTCATCAAGATTATAATGACGAAATGGTAGTTGTAGGATATATCATCAACATTTGGATCAATGCAATAAGCAAAAGTATACTAGCTATGTCCCAGTTAGAGTGCTTGCATGTTTGTGATCATAATATTTTAAGAAGGATATTATCATCCTTGAAATGGTAACATTTTGGGTAATCAATGTGGCATTGAATGTTAGAAATCTAAATCATGTGGGAAAAATAAGGAATTTGCACTTATTTTCACTGAAAATCAGACTCCAAAGGAATCAAATAGAAGGCTCACAATTAATGATATTGATATGAATAACAAGTGAACCCTTTACTGACATGATCAAAGGGAATAATTCTGAAAGAGTGATATCAACAATAAACAGAATTTAAGCAAAATTATTTTACATGGCAGAGTTAAATTTTTCTGAGTGCCAGTTTTGGCACATAGATTAATAGGTTCACCCAAGTTTTTGTGTAATTTTAATGAAGTTATTTACACATTCATTTAGTTTATTTAAAAATAGTTATTACTCCTTGAAGTAATTAATTTAAACCTCTGACACAATAAAGCACCAGATAATAAATCGCAATATTTTTACAGGGCAATACGTTCAATAAGCAATTTTAAATGGTGCATTTGCACTGGCAGTTGATATCAGAAAATTGCAAATATGATAATAATTTTTGATCCATTACATTTCATGTATAAAAATCATACTGAGTGTTACATGCCTGCAATTTTCTGATATCTACTGTTGTTAGGAAGGTTATGACTGAAATACATTTGAAAATGTTTCCTGGAAGTCTTATTGAAACATATTGCATCAATAAGTCACAGAGACACAGAGAGTTTCTAGAAAAATGTGGAATTGAGAAATATAGTGCAAAGTTGCATGGAGATGAATCAATAATGGTAAGGATGAATTAAATTTCTGTTTTGTTTTCCTAAAACTTATGTTGTATGTTGTTTAAAACTGTGCTTTTGGTCACTCACTTAAAGACAAATGAAACATTTTGACGTGCACTATTTGAACATGTGTTCGATAGAAACTTACCTATTACCGAAGTAAGCACAAACACCTGTTCCATCTTTTTCCCATCATTGTAGAAAGCGAAGTGCCAAGTTCCTGGATCCATGTATTCAACGAATCCCGCCTCCTGAAGAGCCATCAGGATCAAATTCCGAGGTGTGTGTTTCGATTTGTCTGGAGGCTTGTTTTCCTGTTTAATCAACTGCTTGCCATCCAGAAGTTTCACAAAATCAAACTGAAGGGACAAAGCAAACGAGATTTAGTTGACAATATTCCTAACATCTGATGTGTAGGGATTGTAGACACACGACTTTCTTCAGATTCTATTCTGTGATCAGGTTTGTCTCCATTTATGGAATGCAAGTAACTGATTTCTACTGATGGCTCAGGCAATCAGGCTTTCTTTATCATGCTCAAGAAATGTTAATATTTCTCCATTAGGAGCTCAAGGTAGAACCAATTCACCTCAGAAATAAGTGATATTCTTTTAACTCTTTCTCTGTGATAACTATGTATCCTGTCAGTTCACCAACATTGCTGTTGCTAACTAAAGAATCTCTGGCACTTTTTTGAAGTAGCGTGTTTACAGTATGCATCAATGGACAATCAGAAATGGGAAAAAAAATCTAAATTTTCTGATTGCTTACTATTCCTTTTGTACAGAATGAACTTTATTCATCTTAAATTCAAGATGTGGCACTGCAAGAGTTACATCACTGGATTAGTAAGTCAGAGCCCTGGACTAATCATACAGAAGCCACGAATCCAGAATCAAAGTAAGGCAATTTGAGGATTTGAATTTAGTTTTACAAAAGCTGAAAAGTAAAAAGCTGGAATCAGTAAAAGTGACCATTAAGCTATCTGGCTATCAGTTTGGTTTACAAACGTTTTTCAGGAAAGAAACACTGACATCATTCTGAAATGTATGTGATTCCACTCCTACATTAACTTTGTTACCACATATTGCCCATTGAAATGGACTGGTAAACCATTCAGTGTATAAAATCATAGCAGAGTATATCACACAGTTTGCAAAAGCTTAAGAAGATAGGAATGGGTGATAAAAGCCATCTTCCCTAATTGTGCCAACATCCTGATAATTCCTTTAAAAAAAGTCAAAAGCAAAAGAATAAAATATACCTAACAATAAGTTACTTCTCAACTTTGGAATGGCACATTGCTCATGAACATTCTTAGTGCATTGCAGGATGTTGCTGAACATCTTCAAGTAAATGCAAGATTACTTCTACTTAATTGTAACTGGTGTCAACCCAGTAATTAAAACTATCCCATTACCTGGGTGTGTGTGGGTGGAAGGTTCCGTCGACCATAAATTCCTAATAAGGCATCTTTTGCCAATGACACATTGAATTTCAGATAGAGGGCGTGCTCTGTGATGACTTGGAACCGCCAGAACAGACCCGGAGGGATGGTCTGCATGACCTGTGTTCCAATATCTACTTCTCCTGTATCAATGGCTCTGCCTCGTTGCAACACATTCACAGATTTTCCTGAAAGAAATACCAACAGGCAGCATGTTCATTCAGATTAATGTTACAGCAGAACAACAGTTCTTAATTGGAAATTTCCATTTTTTCAATTTAATTCCTATTTGCGCTAAAGTGGAATCATTTCAGAATTATCCTGTACCAATCTGTTCTAATTCAGGGAGAGAACAGATTAATCAGATTCAACCTGCCTGTGGACCAGAAATCTTTCAATCTGCCAGCAGATTTCCCAACTTTTTTTCCTTTCGATAGTCTCTGCTGCCCTGAAGTCATTGATTCCCTTCAAGTGTGAGAGTAATCCTCCAGTATCTGGCCCAAGTGTCCACGATTTCTGCACTATTGAGAGAGTTGGAAAGCTTAAGCTTATGCTCATCTGACATCTACACATCAACCCTTCCAGGAAAGGGAATATGGGTTGTGGTCAGAATTATTTTTAGTTTCCTGATCACAAAAAACTAAAGTCAGACATCAGCTCCCAAACTGGCTCTGATGAACCAATTCAGTGAAAATCAATAGGTGCATTTAGAATTTTTTTTCTTCCTGGACTCTAGCAGCTCAAAACTCCAGACCTTATCACATAACATTTGTGATGGTTAGAGATTTCAATTTTTCAAACACTCAGTATCAGTTCATTTAGAACCAACAGTGAAACATTTCATAATCAATTCAACAGCGTTCAGTGGAAAACAAATTATATGTGGAAAGAAATGAATACTTGAAATAATTCATCTTTGGAGATTCTCAGGGTTGACTCTGACCATATGTATAGTTTTGTTTTGACAGATTCCTCACTGACCAGAAAGGCTTGTATTTAGTTGGGCTAGAGGTTCTCGAGAGCACACACTGTTGTAGGTGATGAGCTTGTAGCGGCTGCAGGGAGCATAATGCCATGAGTTTCAATTCCCTGACATCTGGAATATGTTGGTGGGCATCGGCAACAATGGATTGAGAAGCTGCCGGATGTTGGTGGAGAAGGAAAAGTACAAAAAAAAACACATAATCTCCCCAAAGCTGTCCCTGTCTCCTTTCAAGTGTTGGGTTTCATGAGCATGGGAAACTGGGCTGGCCAGATCGAAACCTGACAGTTAACACTTCCTGAAAAAAATGTCTATTGCCAGTGCTTTTCACCTTGCACTTATCAGGACAAACACAAGAATGTCAAATCTCAAATGATTACATCAATTTACACTACTTGAAGATAAAAGTTCCCCATTGCTTGACAAGTTGATTCTGACTAACTGGGGAGAAATCAATAGTAATAATGGCTCTCTAAGCCTCTGGATAATTCAGAAAAGCTGCAATGCTTGCTTTTTTTTTTAGTTGTAGGAACGGGTTCCTGCTTGTCAATGTATGTCACTTTTAGCAAGCATAAGCCATGTAACTACGGCTTAAGTAAGCCATGCAAAGAGTTTGACAGATTATCTTAAATTGGTGTTTAGTGAAGCTGTTAGCACACTCTGTACTGTTCAGCAAGTGCTGCCTAATTGTGGAATTAAGAATGTGAAGCTCTCAGCCTCTATTAAAGTTATATCCTTATTCAACTGAAAAGCAAGTTTTCAAATTATTTACCAATGTTGAAAATTGAGATTCAGTTTTACTTAGCAACTGAAGCTTGACAAAGTCAAATGATACTTTCTGCAAATGGTTAAAGGATAGTGGCAAGTCAAACTTGGCTAAAATTAGGGTGTTCTAATTTAGGTGACCATAACTCCAAATTTTTAACTAATATTATCGATTGCACAATATTCAATAAATAAAGGACTGCAGATGCTGGAAATCTGAAAAGAAAATGCAGAAATTGTTGGAGAAACTCAGAAGGCCTGGCAGCATCTGTAGAGGGAAAGCGGAGTTAACATTTCGAGTCCGGTGACCCTCCTTCAAAATTTCTTCAATATTCAATATTCACTTTGCAAGGACCCAAGCTTGCAATTTCAAATAACACATGTGATGGTGGAATCTTGTGCCCTCTCCTTGAGTGAGTTTAGAGGTAGGGGACATTTAATCAGCCATCCCCCCAATTTGTGTCCATAATGGGTCGGCCTTTGGACTGCATTCCTACTCTGCCCGGGATGGGGGCGCTGGGTTTGATGCCGAATTAAAGGCTTTATGCTGCCACTGCTGGTGTTAACCCAGCAGCAGGTGACATGCTTGATTTTCAACGTGCATGACTGGAAATACTGGCATATGTGCTTGCCAGCCTCAGGAGATTACTGGTTCGACAGCACCCAATTGAGTCATCCAGCACCTGAAGAGTGATCCACTGAGAGTTACCGCCCTCCACCCTTGCTGCCAACTTCTCTGTGACCCGCACTCTGTGAACTAGCTCCTGCCATCATATATGTGTGGCCTAGGTCTTGGGTATTTGTTGTTGCAGAGTGGTCACTGCTTCCCCATCGTGCTCCTTTCAGAAGAGTTATTAATCTCCAGTTGCTCAACAATTCTTGGTAGGCAGTACTTCCACCCTGGGGCCCTGATCTCAAAGAAAGGCCCACTGTCAACTATTGGATGTCTGACTGAAATGTACCAATTTCCTGGAAAAATATGCATTTCTCACTTATTCTTCAGACACTGTATTAGGCACTAGATTCCTTCTAATGCATGTTTGATACTGGAAACATTCAGTTCATTGAATCTTATTTATAAACGAACAAAGGGAATAAAGAACAATCCAACACAAGAACAGACCTTTCGGCCCACAAGATTGCACCAACACATGACGCTGAAATTCTTTTGCATCTACGTGGTCCATATCCCTCTATCCTCTGCCTATTCATATATCTGTCAAGATGCCTCTGAAATGTTGCTATTGTATTCGCCTCCGCCACCTCCTTCAGCAGCGCATTCCAGGCACTTGCCAACCTTGGTGTAAAATCTTGCTTTGCATATCTCCTTTAAACTTACCCCCTCTTAAGTTAAACCTACGTTCCCTAGTAATTGACATTTCTTCCTTGGGAAAAAGACTCTGTCTATCAATTCCATCTCATAGTTTTGTAAACTTCTGTCAGGTTGCCCCTCATCCTTCGACGTTTAAGTGAAAACAAACCAAGTTTGCCTAATCTCTGGCATAGCTAATACCCTCCAAACCAAGCAACATCCTGGTAAACCATTTCTGCACCCTCTCCAAAGCATCCACATCCTACTGGTATTGTGGCGACCAGAACTCTACACAATATTCCAAATGTGGCCAAACTAATGTTCAGCTGCAACATTACTTGTCAATTTTTATAGTCTATACTCTGACTGTTGAATGCAAGCTTGTCATATGCCTTTTGACCACCTTATCCACTTGCGATGCCACTCTCAAGGAACTGCAGACCTGTATGACTAGATCCCTCTTTATGTTGATGCTGCTAAGAATTCTGCCATTTCGTATATACTTCCTTCCTGCATTATCTAAAATGCATCATCTCGCATTTGTCCGGTTTAAAAACTATCCGTCATTTCTCCTCCCAAGTCTCCAGCCTACCTATATCCTTCACTATCCACTGGCAACCCTCTTCACTATCCGCAGTTACCCAAATCTTTGTGACATCTGAAAACATACTAATCAGGCCACCTACACTCTCCTCCAAATGATTTATTTATATTACAACAGGGATCCCAGCACTGATCCCCATGGAACACAATTGGTCACAGATCTCTAATCAGAACAACACCTTTCAACCGCTACTCTCTGTCTTTTACAAATAGACAGTTCTGCATCCACCTTACTAGCTGTCTGGAGATCCCATGTGACTTCACCTTTTGCATCAGCCTGCCAAGATGGACCTTGTCAAAAGCCTTGCTAAAGTCCATTCAGACATTC